>NW_007074909.1:18397-29682 GCF_000164805.1 Carlito syrichta
CCGCCTGGATGCTGCGCTGCCAGTCTCCGCCAGAGCTGGGGTTGCACTGCTCGCCCCTCCCTCCTTTGGTCACCTGCGCGGCCCTCGTCGCCTCCGAAGCCCCGCCCACCCGGTGGGTGCCGCCCGGGTCCCTTCCCCAGGCTCCAGGGTCTGGACCGCGGACCCGGTGCTACCAGCGGCAGCCACCAGATGGCGATGCTTCTGCGCGGAACAGACCCTGCTCGGCGAGGGCCAAGGTGGACGCGAGTGGCCGGCCTGGGTCCCCTCCCCACCCCAGCCTCTCAGGCCACTGTCTCGCTGCCTGGGAGAGGGTCCTCTCACCTCCCACCCTCATCCTGATGCTCCCTCTTCCAGGTCCTTGCTGACCTGTAAGCCCATCTGGGGACCCTAGACCTGTTCAGAGAGACAGAGACAGAGAGAGAGAGACAGAGACAGAGAGACACAGACAGCGAGATAGAGAGACACAGAAAGACAGAGACAGAGAGAGACAGACACAGAGAGAGAGAGAGAGAGAGAGAGAGAGACAGAGAGACACAGAAAGACAGAGACAGAGAGAGACAGAGGGACAGAGACAGAGAGACACAGACAGGGAGATAGAGAGACACAGAGACACAGACAGAGACAGAGAGACAGACAGAGAGACAGGAACAGACAGACACAGAGAGGTAGAAACAGAGAGATACAAAGAGACAAACAGAGGCAGACAAAGACAGAGGGGAAAAAGACACAGAGAGAACAGAGAGACAGAGAGACAGACAGAGACAGACAAAGACAGAGGGAGAAAGACACAGAGAGACAGAGAGAGGGAAGCCAAGCTTCCCCGTCCAAGTCATCTGAGGTGTTTTCTGGTTATTTTCTATACTCCGTCGTCATTGCTAAAGCCGTCAAGCCCTACAGAAAATATGGCAAAGATAAATCCCCGAAACTTTCCCCAGATGGAGGCCTTCTGGGTGGAGCGCTCGGTCTTGTATTTTTGACAGACACCCAGGCCTTGTCCTGTCCCGAGGTGAAGACATCCCGCACACACGAGGTGGAGCCCGGCCCAGGACTGTTGAATAAAGCATTCTTTTTCTACTAGTAAAGGAAAGTGTTCCTCATTACGGGAACCCTGGAGTGCATTAAAAATGGGAAGAAGAAATGCTTACCTGTGGCCCAACCAGAGGCAGCCACCTTTGCTGATTTTCCATCGCTCGGAAAATCACATGGGTGCCATTAGCCTAAGGCCATCTGGGGGGCTCGGGATGGGTGGCGGGGCTTGGCTTTGGGTCTGGGATGGGGAGAGGTGTGTCTGCCCACTCCAGACCCCACGTGGCTATGAGGCTTTCTCTCTGGCAGACCTGGAAGTGGGATCAGGGTGGGGGCAGTTTGAAGATCACCCCACCCTCCCAGCCCCCGGAAAGATCTGCGATGTCCCCTGTGGGGCCGACCGTCCGTGTGCAGCAGGGACAGGTGGGCAGGCGGCAGCTGGCGGTGTCTGGAGCGCGTGACAAAGAGCCTGAGCTAGACAGATGGGGCGGGAGGGGCCTCTGCCCCCGTTCCCGCCGACGGGGTGTGGGGACGCCAGCCTGAGACCAGACGCAAGCAGGCCACATCCCCACCCCCGAGAAGCTCACGGCCAGATGGCAACGCGAGGCGGTCCCAGGGCCGGTGTGAGTCCAGACAGACGCAGAAGAGCCTGGATGCCGGCCCGGGCGGCGCAGGGCCACCCTCCTGCTGGCTGGCTCGTCTCTGGCTGGGTGACTTCCAGCATGTCACCTGACAGCTCCGAGCCCAGGTCTGCAAAAGGCATCTGAGCTGTATCTCCTCGCCAAGACTGCAGGGGCTGGACCTGCCCAGAGGGCGGCCTGCCCTGATCTTCAAGGTCAGACACCTAGCCCCAGGCGTGGCTTGCTCTGCCCTTCAAGGCCGGACTCCTAGCCCTAGGCGTGGTCTGCCCCACCCCCACCCTCAAGGCCAGATGCCAAGCCTCAGATGTGGCCGCAATACCCATTAAATACCAACATCATTCTTCTCAGACCTGCAAAATGACAATACAGAAATTCATATGGATCCAGGCTCGATGGCTCAGCCTGTAATCCCAGCGCTTTGGGAGGCTGAGGTGAGTGGATTGCCTGAGCCCGCGGGTTCGAGACCCGCCTGGGCAACTTGGCGAGACCTCATCTCTACAATAAAATCAAAAAATTAGGTGGCGTGGTAGCGTGCACCTGTAGTTCCAGTTACTTGGAAGACTGAGGTGGAAGGATCGCCGGAGCCCAGCAGGTCAAGGCTGTGGTGGCCATGCGCATGCCACCAAACTCCAGCCTGGGCAACAGAGTGAGACTCCAACTCAAAAAAAAAAAAAAAGACTAAAGAATAAGCTAAGTTTCTTCTAGGTTTCTATAGGCACCTTTCACACCTGTCCTGCCTGAGGCCCTGAGGCGATCACCATGCCCAGGCAGCCTCCCACCCGCCAGCCCGGTTGAACATGTCCTGATCACTTCCTTCCTTCCTTCCTTCTTCTCCTCCTCCTCCTTCTTTTTTGGGGGGGTTGGTCTCGAACGCCTGGGCTCAAGCGATCCTCCCTCCTCGGCCTCCCCAAGTGCGGCCTGTCCCTCTATTTTACTCGTTCGTTTTCCCGTTTAATGCCACGCCTCTCACCGGAAGGTGATTCCCCATGCAGGCGCAGAGCCGGCTGCTTGTTCCACCCTGTCTCCTGGGACAGGGTGTGAGAAGGGACCTGACAAGTGTCTATCAGATGGATGGGCGGGTGGACAGACAGACGGACAGATGGATGGGTGAGTGGGTGAGTGAATGATACAGTCAAAGGCGTCACCGAGTGCAGCTACATGTAGCCAGACCAGGCTGGTCCTGGTTCTGGAAGCTTCCCGGCTCCCCATCCTGGCCCGATTCCTGAGGGGACCCCCAGCCCAGATGAGGGCCCAGGTTTGTCCCCAGCAGAGTCCGGCCACCCCAGCCCTACCTGGGAGCCCACAGGCATCCCCCAGCCAATGACATGCCGGGCACGGGGCCTGGTATGGGAGATGAAGACCCGTCATGGCACGGCCTCGTCCCCAGGGCACTTGACGTCTGGAGAAGGGGCAGATATTAGCACTCCTTTCCGTCAAAGGCCCAGCCGGATGGCAGGTCACCTGGTGGCCCCGGTGCCAGGGGAGTGGGAGGAGCACATATCCCCACACAGAAAGCAGGGGAGGCTTCCTGGAGGAAGGAGAGTGGGTGAGGAGGGAGGGGTTGCCGTCTCTAGCCCAGTTAGGTGAGTCTAAGAAGAGACTTGAAGGAACTCTGTCAGGGGGACCGAGATGAGGGTTCGGGTTCAACCCACTACACCACGCCCAGTTCCAGAGCACAGGAGGGAAACTGAGGCAGGCCGCAGACACCAAGAGATGAGAGACGCTGTGTTGAAGGCGTGGCTTCAACCCTGCCACTCTGGTGTGGATGCCAACAGGAGGGAGGTGGAAGTCAGTCTCAGACTCTCAGCGGGGAGAGGGCAGACGGTGGGTGAGCAGGCTGGCAGGGGACACGTGGGAAGTTGGTGCAGGGACTCAGGAAGGGACGGTGTGGTCCCTCAAAAGGACAGAGGTGGAGAGGCGGCTGGGAGGACCTGAGTGTGGGGAGCGGGTCAGATCAGGACTGGAAGGGGCCAGGAGCCTTCACAGGGGAGGGGGCAAACCCAGGCGACCCGAGAAAGATGAAAAATGGGTTCCCCGGGAGGCTGTGGGGGCTGGCCCTGGGCCCGGAACAGGGCGGAACTGGGGGCAGGGTGGACCAGGCGAGGGAAGAGGACTTCCCAGGGGGCAGTGGACGTACTCCCAGGTCTGCGTCTCGAATTAAATGTTGCAGATAGAAGAAGAAGAGAGTGACAGACAGAGACAGAGAGAGGAGAGACAGCTAGACCAAGAGAGCAGAAAGACAGAGACACACAGAGACAGACAGAGAGAGAGGAAGAGAGAAGGGGGGAAGGAGAGAGAGGAGGGAGAGAAAGACATAGAGAGAGACACACACACAGAGACAGAGACAGAGAGAGTAACAGAGACAGAGAGAGACAGAGAGACAGAAAGACACGAAGAGAGACAGAAAGAGTGACAGAGACAGAGAGAAGGAGAGAAAAAGAGAGGGAAAGAGACAGAGAGAGACAGAGATAGAGAAAGAGCAAGAGACAGAAGGGGGAGGGGGAGAGAGAAAGAGAGAGGAAACAGCCGTGCCGGCCCTCTCTCGTGTTTCTACATCAGGTACTTTGTGCTTTCTTGATCATTCTTTTTTTTTTTTTTTTTTTTAGTTGGAGTCTCACTCTCTTGCCCAGACTGGAGTGCAGTGGCCGCTCCTGGCCACCACAGCCTCCACCTGCTGGGCTCCGGCGATCCTTCCACCTTAGTCTTCTAAGTAGCTGGGACTACAGGCGCACGCTACCACGCCTGGCTAATTTTTTTGATTTTATTGTAGAGATGAGGTCTCACCAAGTTGCCCAGGCGGGTCTTGAACCCTCGGGCTCAGGCAATTCACTCACCTCGGCCTCCCAAAGCATGGGATTACAGGCTGAGCCACAGAGCCCGGCCTCTTGTTCATTCTTTAGGGCTTTGTCCATTTTACTCATCTTTTCGGAGAACCAACTTTTATTCTGTGAATCTTCCCGTGTGGTTCATCTGTCTTCTATTTCATTGATTTCTGTGCATTTTGCCTTTCTTCCTACTTCATGGAGGTTGAATTTACTGTTTCTGTCTTCTTCAGTTAAGTAGTTTAGATAATTTATTGTCAATATTTTCTGGTAGGGTGAATAATACCCCCCACAAAGATGTCCACACCCTTTGCAATATATACACACTCCATATGCAAACACTGATGACCAGAATGGAGTTTTTTGTTTTTTGTTTTTTGAGTTGGAGTCTCACTCTGTCGCTCAGACTGGAGTGCAGTGACCGTTCCCGGCCACCACAGCCTCGCCTGCTGGGCTCCAGCGATCCTTCCACCTCAGCCTTCCGAGTAGCTGGAATTACAGGCGCACGCTACCACGCCCGGCTAATTTTTTGATTTATTGTAGAGATGAGGTCTCGCCAAGTTACCCAGGCGGGTCTCGAACCCACGGGCTCAGGCAATTCACTCACCTCAGCCTCCCAAAGACACGGGATTACAGGCTGAGCCACCGAGCCCGGCTAGAATGAATTTTTTTTTAATGATGCAACTATATGCTGCCTACAAGAAACACACTTTTATTTTTTCATTTTTTGAGTTGGAGTCTCACTCCATCACCCAGGATGGGGGGCAGGAACACGCTTACAGCCACCCCAGCATTGACCAGCTGAGCTCAGGCAATCCTTCCGCCTCAGCCTTCCAAGTTGCTGGAACTACTGGCACGCGCTTCCACGCCCAGCTAATTTTTGATTTATTGTAGAGACAAGTTCTTGCGAAGTTGCTTGAGTTGGTCTTGAATCCACAGGCTCAGGCAGTCCACTCGCCTCGGTCTCCCAAAGTGCTGAGATGACAGGCTGAGACACTGAGCACAGCCTCAGGCTTTAGATTCAAGGATAGAAACAGGTGAAACGTAAAAAGATGTAGCATGATATACCATGGAAACAATAACCAAGAGAGAGCTGGAGCTGCTACATTCGTATCAGACCAAACAGGACTCCGAGTGAAACATTGTTTCTAGAGAAAAAGACATTTTATCACATGGTCATAAAGACTTCAGTCCATCAAGAAGACGCCACAGCTATGGCCGGGCATGGTGGCTCACGCCTGTCCTCCCAACACTTTGGGAGGTGGAGATGAGAGGACTGCCTGAGCCTGTGGGTTTGAGACCAGCCAGGGCAACATGACGAGACCTCGTCTCTATAATAAATTAAAAAATTATCTGGGCATGGTGATGTGCTTCTGTAGTTCCAGCTACTTGGAAGGCTGAGGCAGAAGGATTGCCTGAGTCCAGCAGGTCGAGGATGCGGTGGCTGTGAACATGCCACTGCCCTCTAACCTGGGTGACAGAGTAAGACTCTGACTCCAAAAAATAAAAAAGGCTGGACGTGGTGGCTCAAGCCTGTAATCCCAGCACTTTGGGAGGCTGAGGTGAGAGGACTGCCTGATCCCAAGTGTTTGAGAACAACCTGGGCAACTTGGTGAGACTTTGTGTCTACAATATATCCAAAAATTAGCCAGGTATGGTAGTGTGCACCTGTAGTTCCAGCTACTTGGAAGATGGAGGTGGAAGGATCGCCTGAGTCCAGCAGGTTGAGGCTGCAGTGGCTGTGAGTGTGCCCCTGCACTCCAGCCTGGGTGACAAAGTGAGACTCCAACTCAAAAAAACCCAAAAAACAAAAAAGAAGATATCACAGCTATGGTTGGCCGTGGTGGCTCACGCCTGGTATCCCAGGACTTTGGGAGGCTGAGGTGGGAGGATCGCTTGAGCCCAGGAGTTCAAGACCAGCCTGAGCAACATAGGGAGACCTCATCTTTTCAAATAACCAAAAAAATTAGCCAGGCATGGTGGCATGCACCTGTAGTCTCAGCTACTTGGGAGACTGAGGTGGAAGGCCTGAGTCCAGGAGGTTGAGGTTGTGGTGAGCTGTGATCATGCCACTGCACTCCAGGTTGGGTGACAGAGTGAGACCCAGACTCGGAAAAAAAGAAGAAGAAGAGGAAGATAGCCACAACTATAAACACACATGTTGGCCAGGTGCAGTGGCTCATGCCTATAACCCTAGCACTTTCGGAGGCCGAGGTGAGAGGATTGCCTGAGCCCACAGGTGTGAGACCAGCCTGGGCAACTTGGTGAGACCCCATCTCTACAATCAGTCAAAAGATTAGCCGGATACTGTGGCATGTGCCTGTAGTTCCAGCACCTTGGAGAGCCAAGGTGGAACGATCACCAGAGCCCAGCAGGTCAAGGCTGCGGTGGCCGCAAGCGTGCCACTGCCCTCCAGTCTGGGTGACAGAGTGAGATGCTGACTCAAAAATAAAAAATATAAATAAATAAATAAACATGCATGTTTGTGGCAGGGTAAACACAGACCCCGTAAAACACACCCATGTCCTAACCCAGTGGTCCCTAACCTTTTTGGCAACAAGGACCGGTTTCGTGGGAGATGGTTTTTCCATGGATTGGGGTGAAGGGGATCATCAGACATCAGCTTCTCCCAAGGAGCCGCAACCTAGACCCCTTGCACACTCAGCTCACAATAGGGTTCACGCTCCTATGAGAACCCAATGCCGCCACTGATCTGGCAGGAGGCGGAGCTCCGCTGCCCTGGGGCTCACCTGGGGATGGGAATGGGGACCCCTGACCTAATCCACATAACCTGTGAATGTAACCTTATGTGGCAAACAGGACTTGGCAGGTGGGATTTTTTTTTTGAGTTGGAGTCTCACTCCATCTCCCAGGCTGGAGGAAAGGCACTGCTCACGGCCACGGCAGCCTCCACCTGCTGGGCTCAGGCGATCCTTCCACCTCAGCCTCCCAAGTAGTCAGAACTACAGGCACGCACCAGCATGCTCGACTAATTTCTTAATTTATTGTAGAGACGAGATTTCACCAAGTTGCCCAGGCTGGTCTCGAACCTTTGGGATCAGGCGATCCCCTTGCTTCTGTCTCCCAAAGTGCTGGGATTCCAGGCATGGGCCACCACACCCGACTATAATTTTATTTTTTTTCAATTGGGGGTCTCACTCTGTCACCCAGGTTGGAGTGCAGTGGCATGCTCACAGCCATGGCAGCCTCTACCTGCTGGGCTCAGGTGATCCTCCCACCTTGGCCTCCCAGGTAGCTGGGACTACAGGCGCGCACCACCATACCTGGCTAGTTTTTTGATTTATTGTAGAGATAAGGTCTCACTAAGTTGCCCATGCTGGTCTTGAACCCCTGGACCCAGGCGATCCTCTTGCCTCTGTCTCCCAAAGTGCTGGGATTCCAGGCGTAATTCTTTTAAGAATTTTTTATTTCTTTCTGTTACCCAGGCTGAAGTGCAGAAGCACATTCACGGCCACCCCAGCATCGACCTGCTGGGCTCAGGCAATCCTTTCGCCTCAGCCTTCCAAGTAGCTGGAACTACAGACATGTGCCACCATGCCCGGCTAATTTTTTAAAAATTTATTGTAGAGACGAGGTCTTGCCAAGTTGCCCAGGCTGGTCTTGAACCCGTGGGCTCAGGCAATTCTCTCACCTCGGCCTCCCAAAGTGTGGGATTATAGGCGTGAGCCACCACACCCGGCCTCTGGGTGGCTCTTAATGATAGGCTGGGCTTGGGGTACCACAGACTGCTGCTGGAATGCCTGCCTGTTCTCCTCCTTGGTACCTCCTCTTCCAAGCAGCCACTGGGCAGAGTCCATGTCTCTCTCCCAGGCCCCTGTCCATGAGCACATTCTGGGCAGGACTAAGGGTTTGCAGGATAAATGGGTCTGGGGGCTGTCCGTTCCAGGCCCGGGGGGCCCTGGGCTGTCCTGCCCACCCTCCCGCCCGCCTCCGTCAGCCGGCTGTTTCCCAGAGACCCACCCGTCTACATCTGATCACCCTCCCTGGCAGCCACGGCCTCAGGGCCAGAGGACTCCTCGTGCCTCGAGGCTGTCCGGGCACCTGGCGGGCTTCCGAGAGCCTGCGTGGCCAGAGCTCACCAGGCGTGGAGCATCACCCCGCCGGGCCGACCCCCCCCCCGCAGCCTTGACGCTTGGCTGTCATTCCCGTCATTCTCGGCGTCTCACATCTTTCCGAGTTCATTGCCAACCCTTCACAATTAGGCTTCACATCAGAAGCCAGACTTCCAGGCTCTCCTGAAGGTCAGGGGTTGGCAGACTGGCTCACGTTGTCCCCTGGCCACAGAGGAGGGGCTGGAGAGAGACTGGGCCTTTGGGAGGGCGTGGCCCCCGCTCCCCTGTGGGCCCCACAACCCGGCTCCCAGTGGCCCCCATGGCTCCCCTGTGGTTTCTGCCCGCACCCTGGTGGCCGCCACAGCCCCACTCTCATGGCCCCCTCGCTCCCCCATGGTCCCTGCACTCCTGTGGCCCCCACAGCCCGACTCGCCCATGGCTCCTGCTGCCCCATGGCCGCTTCCCTGCCATCACCCCGAATCCCAGGCCACCCATCAATGCACTGCACTGCCCTGCTGGTTTCTGACAGCCCATGAAAGCGGATGGGTTTTTGCCTATTTTTTGGTGAAAACGGGGAAAGCCAGCCCCAGAAGCCTCACGTGTCAACATGAAGGGAGGGGGCAGCTCCTTTGAGGCGTGAAGAACAGACCCGTGTGTTTAATGTGCCGCAAAATGTGTCTGGCACCGATCTCCCCTCCCGGGGGCAGGGCTCACCCTCTGGCCTGGACCCCATCATTCTGCAGATGGAGAAACTGAAGCAGGGGGCACTGGGCCGAGGTCACACAGCTGGACAGCGGCAGAGCCTCACCCTGCAGTGGTGCTGGGGAATCAGGGTGTCCCCTCGGGCCTCCGACATGTGCCCGCAGACTCTGATGAGGACCTGTGCTTTCAGCCCCTCCCGCAGGACCTGAGGAGCCCGGTGGGCTCAGGCCGGCTAGTGGTGGCCTTCCCAGACAAGCATTTGGGGTTCCAGCAGGGGCCCCAGGTGGCCTGTGGCT
Source organism: Carlito syrichta (assembly GCF_000164805.1). Classification (NCBI taxonomy): domain Eukaryota; kingdom Metazoa; phylum Chordata; class Mammalia; order Primates; family Tarsiidae; genus Carlito; species Carlito syrichta. The sequence continues at coordinate 27,958 of NW_007074909.1, forward strand.
GGGCTAATGGCCTGGAAGAGACTGGCCGCAGGAGGAGGGGAGGAGGCCGAGGCGCAGTAAGGACATTTGGCAGCTTCCCTGTGGGAGTCAGGCTAGGCTGGCCTGAGAGGCCGGAGCAGACAGATGGAGCCCCCCTCCCTCTGCAGCCGATGAGGCCGCCGGGCATGGCTTCCTCCTCATGGGCGTCTCTTGCTAGGCTGCTCAGCCAGTGCCCGGGAGCAGGGACAGGGCCGGGACATCACAGCCTTCCCCAAGCACACCCGGGCATGGGGCCCATCCCCAAATATTGCCCAGCACAGGATCTGAAATTCCACCATTAGCATCCACTTGGGGGTAAGGCAGGGTAGACTAAAATGCCTCGTTAGAGAAATGGTCAGCCCCGCACTTGGGTCAGGGCCAGGGCTGGCTGGAAACCTGGACGTGGGAAGAGGAGACTTTTTTTTTTAATTTAATTTTTTTGTTAAATTTAAAGATGTGGGGCACCATTCAGGGTTAGGTATACAAATGTTCATCACACAGGCACCCTTGTTGATGAGGCATGACCCCTCGACTCCCACTACTGCCAATCCCACCTCCCACCCCTGGCAGTTTCCTGCTACTGCCAGCCTTTTTCTTATAGTATTATGATCATTGTTCAAGGTCTGCTTATGACTAAGAACATGCGAGATGCGGTTCTTTGTTTCTGTGAAAGATCGCTTAGTATTATAGACTCTAAGTCTGTCCAGGTTGCTGTGAAGTTCATGATTTCATCCTTCTTTATGGCTGTGTAATATTCCATCGTGTATATGTACGACATTTTTTTTTTAGTTGGAGGCTCACTTCGTTACCCAGGCTGGAGGGCAGTGGCATGCTCACGGCCACCCAGCATCGACCCGCTGGGCTCCAGCGATCCTTCCGCCTCAGCCTTCCAAGTAGCCGGAACTACAGGGGCGCACTACCATGTCCGGCAAATTTTTTGATTTATTGTAGAGACGAGATCTCGCCAAGTTGTCCGGGCTGGTCTCGAACCCCCTGGCTCAGGAAATCCACTCGCCTCAGCCTCCCAAAGTGCTGGGATTACAGACTGAGCCACTGAGCCTGGCCCACATTTTTTTTTAGATTAGAAAACAGTTTATTTAGAGAGTAAATTCGAGAGAGAGAAATAGGAACTTCACTTCCCTAAGGTAAGGGAGGGGGCCAAAGCCAGGAAACATAGCCTGGCTATAGCTGAAAGAGCACATGGTCACTCCATAGTTTAGCAAGGCAATGGCCTCCACATTTCTTTTTTAACCAGTAGAGGTGCCTTTCAAGGTTGGACATCAGCCCAGCTGATCTGCTGATGGGGAGTGGGACCAAGAGGTCCCCAGGAGGGAGCCCCGGCCAGTGGCGCCCCTCACGCCGGGCGGGTGCCTGACACAACCCCCGTTTCTGTTGCTATCATCGTCACCATTGTCAGGATTAAGATCACCAGCACTTTGGGAGGTCCAGGCAAGAAGATTGCCTGAGCCCAGGGGTTCGAGACCCGCCTGGGCAACTTGGCGAGCCCTTGTCTCTACAATAAATCAAAAATTTGCCGGGCGTGGTATTGTGCACCTGGAGTTCCGGCTCCTTGGAAGGCGGAGGCGGAAGGATCGCCGGAGGCGGAAGGATCGCCGGAGCCCAGTGGGTTGACACTGGGGTGGCCGTGAGTGTGCCACTGCACTCCAGCCTGGGCGACGGAGTGGGACTCCAACTCAAAAAAAAAAA
>NW_007074909.1:30292-31808 GCF_000164805.1 Carlito syrichta
GGGAGAGGGAAGGAGAGCCAGAGAAGGGGGAGGGAGGAGGGGTGGCTGCTTGAAGAGTCAATTGAACTTTCCTTCGCTCCTGGCTCAGCCTCACAAAAGCCCCTGGACATGACAACACACAGAGCCACCCACAGCTGGATGAGGCCACTGCCACGCCACATGGCTCTCTGCGGGTTTGGTCCCCTCTCCCAGAGAGGGTGGCATGTCTGCCGGGTCCACGAGGGGAACCAGCACAGCAGTGACTCTCCCTCCTCCCTCCTGTTCTTGGCAGGTTTCCCATCCCTCCACAAACCAAAGGCGTCCTCCGTGGCCGTCGGACCACGGAGCGCACCGTGGCGGGCCACGCTCCTCCTGGAGAGCTCCTGACCCCTTGAGCCCAGGGTCAGTGACCCTGGGGAGGGTCACACTGGCCAGGTTCCAGTCCAGGCTCGGCCACGGAATACTGACGGCACAGAGAGCTTAAAGGGCTGGATCGTGCAGACGGTGCTGTGCGCATGGCGGTCGCAGCCCATGCCCCTCAAACCTGCCTGAACGAGGCCACCCCAGCTGCCGCTGGGCGGTGTCCCCCAACAGCCTTGATACCTTATTCGTGGGTGAGGCATCGGTGGTGACGGGTGCTCCACTTTGTAATGTTGGTGACATCTAGAAGGTTCCGGATGCCCCCGGGCCTCTGCTTAGCACACAGGGCCCTCTCCTGTCGGGGTTCTCTGCCAGTGCCGGCTGGAGAGAGGGTGTGCAGGGATTGATGGCCAACATCAGCTGCAGAAGCTGGGAGCCCCTGGCCCCGGCTGGTGGCTGCAGAATGTTCTAGAATGCCAGGAGTCCCCAAGATGGGCAGGGCAAAAGTGGATGGGACATCCAACACCTGGGACCAGCTTCTCACATGCACCCCACATCCTCCCTGCCTCCAGCCCCACAGAGCAGCCTTCTGCTGTGGCGAGGCTCACCGTCCCCTCGGGGACCCAGGGCCTGTCACAGAGCCTCACAGAGACAGCGTCCACACGTGCCATGAGACCTCCTTGTGAAAGTCGAATGAGAGAAGGGACCTGTGTTTGAGCACTTACTTTGTGCCATGGACTGGGCTATCTCTCCTTAGGGACATCGCCTGCCCTGGTCTCTGTGTGGTCAGGTAAACTGAGGCATGGACCACCAAGCAGCCTTTCCTGCAGGGGGCAGAGCACGCCGCCAAGCCCAGGCGGTGGCCTCGGAGGCCTCCAGCTCCCCACTTGATGCGGCAGGCTGGGGTGGGCAGGGGCAGGCTGGCACCCTGCTGGAGGTCCTGTAGCCTGGGCTCCCACGGCCATCTGTGGCTGGTTGCAGCACCGAGGTTTGCAGCCTGGAGTCCACGCCGGCAGTGCGAGGTGTATCAGGGAGAGGCTGGCCCTGCCTGGCGCTGACCCACGGAGGCCAAGGTGCCCACGGCAGAGGGCGGGCACTGCTGACACACTCTGGGTACGAGAGAGGCTTCCAGGTGGTCTGTCCGCCTGCCCTTCTGCAGGCCGGGGAGGTGGGTGGA
>NW_007074909.1:32102-34994 GCF_000164805.1 Carlito syrichta
TCGGAGGGGGGAGGGCGGGAGTGCTGGCAGTCAGGGCTCCAGGGTCCCGTTCAGGCCGCCTCCGCAGTCCCTGCCGGCCTGCGAGGGGGAGGCTGCCGGGGGTGTTAGGTAACACGGCACCGCACGGCTCCCAGGACAAGGCGACCGCAGCCGGGTCTGTCTGGCGCCAGGAGGCGGCTGCAGCAGCAGGTCCTGCGGAAGGGACAGCCCGCAGCTCGCGGCGGGCGCACACGGGACAGGTGAGGGCTCAGCGCCCCTGGGAGCCGCCGGGCCCTGTGGGGACCCCCAGCCCTGAGTCGGAAACCCTTGCTGTGACCAGGGCGCCTCGGGCAGTCCATCTGGACCAGCCTGTCCGCCTGGGAGGGGCGGCCATCGACTGAGCGGTCGCGCTGGGGCACGGCAGGATAGCAGAGCTGAGAAGCTGCCGGAGGACCGAGGACCTGCAGGAGGAGGGACCCCTGCTGCGCCCCCATGCCCTGCTGCACGGTGAGTGCCACCTGCCCCGCGGGCAGACCCTGGCCAGCCACCACCTGGGGTGGGAGATCCCTTCTCTAGAGCGGAGGGAGAGCACTGTGGACAGTGCACTCGAGGGCCTGGACTCGCGTGGGGAGGTGGCTGGGAAGCGGCCTCTGCCTGGGAGCAGACACCCCATCGATTTCTGCTGACTTCTCCAAAGTTCCAGGTGCCATCGGGGCACCGGGCCATGGGGCGTCTACGCTGCCCCATCTCCCCGCCAGCCTGCGCCCCCAGCAGTGCCCAGTGTGGTCACGCCGCACGGGGAGCCCACAGGTCTGGGCTGCGGCATCCCCCTCCCCCCGTGTCCTGGCTCCTGGGTGGTGGCTCTGCTAGGATGGGTGTCAGGGGACCACCAAGCCCCCGCGGGGGTGGGGCGCCCCCCAGGGGGTGGAGATTTAGGATTGGAAGCAGACATGCTGGGGGTCCCTTTGGAAGCTGCCTCCTGACCGGCCTGGGCCCTTTTCTGTCCACAACTACTTTTCTTAAGAAACAGTCTCGAAAGGGATATTTCTACATTTCTGACCTAATATTACGCCAGCAGGGGGAGGAGAGAGCTGAGAGGTTGCCGGAGGCTGAGGGAGGAGTCTCTGCCCACCCTTAGCTGGCCCGGGACAGGGTAGGACGCAGGATGCGGGGGCAGCCTTGGGTGAGCAGGGTGTGGCTTCCCAGGGTTCCGGAGAGAGCTGAGTCTCCTGGACACAGTGCAGGCCCGGCGCCCTCCAGGAAAGGCCATCGCAGGCCTGAGGTCCAGAGCCCTGGCGTCGTGGTGGGAGGGAGGCGCTGCCCATTCTTTGGACCAAAGGCCCCCGAGAAAGGAGGGTTAGCTCCCCACCTGGCTCTGAAATGGCCCCAAGGGACAGCGAGGCTGGACCAAGTCCCCACTGCCCGTAGGCCCCCAAACAGGGAGTAGCCAGTGCAGGCGGGACCCCAGGTTGACCCTGCCTTCCGGAGACCCCCTGTTCTCCCCTCTCCCTCTTCCTGTCCCGGTGTGGGTTTAAGCGCTCGGACCCCAGTGACAAGTGAACAGGCACCTGGATGTGACGGTGCCATCTGGGCCTGGTGTTCACGGAGGCAGGATGGTCGGAGGCTGGTGGGGGGTGCGTCCCACCCTCCCGGCGAGACACACCCTCACCCGTCGAATCCTCACATCCCCAAATGAACCACCAGTCACCCGGGAGTGCTGGGTCTCTGGCTGAAGCCACTGGGCTTCCCTGCGTCTCGCTATGTCCATGCGTGCTCTAAGCCCCCCCGCTGGTGCAGGGGCCTGGTGCCGCCAACCTCCCCCCGTCATTCTCCAGGCACACAGTGGAGCTTGGTCAGCAGGTGTGACTCCTTAGGGGGTCTTCCCGGGATCCCCACAGAGAGTTCGATGCCTCTGCCAGGTGGTCCACCTTCAGAACGATGCTTCGAGGCCGGGTGGGCAGGTGAGGGGACAATGGACAGGGGACAGGGGACTGAATGCGCCTGGGCTGAGTCTTAGCTGTTTGGCCTTGGGAGGAGCATTTCGCCACTGTGACCTCAGGCTCTTCATCTGTGAGGAGGGTGCGCAGCTGGACAGAGCCGTGGTGAACTGTGAGGAGGTCAAGAGATAGTTATCAGGATGCCGGTCGGCTCCAGCGAGGGTGCCCCAGAGCCCTGGTCAGGAGCAGGTCACAAGACCCAGAGCCCAGTTCCCGTCCTGGGAAAATGGATGGACTGCGCAGGTTGGGTCACCCCCAGGGACCTCCAGTTTCTGAGGCTCTGAGTGTCTGGAGCTGAGACTCTCTGGAAGCCGCAGGTGTCCTGAGGCTGTGAAGTTGGGGAAGGGGAGGGGAGGAGGACAGCTCAGAGGTGGTGACAGCTGAGCCGCTCAAGGAGCCTGAGAGGAGCCCGGCAGGCGCTCAGCACCGCCCTGGGCGCGGCTCTCGAATGGCACGTCTGCAGGGGACATAAGAGCCAAGTTAGACTCGCCTAGTTGGCCAAACGGGCCCTCGTGGGGAGGCACCAGAGGGTGAGGGTTGAGCTTCCAGGACCTGGGTTCAAATCCCAGGCTGGGGCCCTCCTGACTGACTGCGTGTCCCTGGGCAAGCGCCGGCCGTTGTCCTGTTTCCCCATGCAGAATGATGTTAAGAGTCATGCCCACCTCATCACGTGTGCCCAGCACATGTCTTTTTTTTGAGTTGGAGTCTCACTCCATCGCCCAGGCTGGAGGGCAGGGGCACGCTCACAGTCACCCCAGCGTCGACCCGCTGGGCTCCGGTAATCCTTCTGCCTCAGCTTTCCACGTGGCCGGAATGACAACCGTGTGCTACCACGCCTGGCTAATTATTTTTTTTCTTTGAGTTGGAGTCTCACTCGGTCGTCCAGACTGGAGTGCAGTGGCCGCTCCCGGCCACC
>NW_007074909.1:35168-43256 GCF_000164805.1 Carlito syrichta
TCGCTGCCCAGGCGGGTCTCAAACCCGCAGGCTCAGGCAATCCACTCACCTCAGCCTCCCAAAGCGCAGGATTACAGGCTGAGCCACCGAACCTGGCTTAATTTTTTGATTTATGCTACAGACAAGATCTCGTCAAGTTGCCTGGGCTGGTCTCCAACCCGCTGGCTCAGACCATCCACTCGCCTTGGCCTTCCAAAGTGGTGGGATGACAGGCTGAACCACCGAGCCCGGACAAAGCCCCAGATATTTTTCTGGTCATTCTTGAAAGCTGTGCACAGGAGGTTAAGGAGGGAAGAGCCCAGCCATGCCCGGTCACTCCAGTGAGATGCCCCCACAAATGCAGAGTGAGGGAGGTCTCTTGCGGGCCAAGCGTCTGCCCTGAGCTCTGTCCCCAGGGGCAGCTGTCCCCAAGGGGTGGGACATTCTTGCGCTGCAGTGATCTGTCCTGGCTCTGCACCTGGAGCCCCTCAGGCAGGAGTTGGCAGCCTGGGACCCCTGGAGGCTAGCATGGGTGGCGCCTGGAGCTCCCCAGAGAAGCTTCCCACCTGCACAGGAAGGGGACATCGGTTCTGCTCACCCCTCATGTCCCCGAAGGACCCCCCAGGCCAAGCCCACATCCTCTTAGGGGATGCTGCCCGCTGGCCCCCGGGAGACCAGGCCACCCTGCACCGCCTTTCGTGGACCTTGGCTTCCCGTTCCTTGGCATCCGTTTTGCCCCGGCGGCTCCTGGCCTTGGGGGGCGGGGAGAAGGCCGGGGAAAGAATAGTAGTTGAACCGTGCAGAACACCGGCTTCTGTAGCCAAGACAGGGAGGCCGTAGAGAGGGGTGGGGAGTTGGGCCGCCCAGTGCTTCAGGGAGATGGCAGCAAGCGGAAGGCAGGGGGTCTTTCTGGGTTCCCCACCCAGCTTCCTGGAGGTGCCCCAGATGCTCTCTCCCCCTCTACAAGGAGGTCTGCCTTTGGTGGGAGCCCCTGGCTGGTGGGGTTGAGTCCAAGATCCCCTTCTCCTACACGGAGGCCTGTAGTGATGGGCAGGAATGGGTCTGGGGGCTGGCAGGAGCCCCCTGATGGTGGCCTTTGAGGGTGCGATTGGGCTGATGTCTGCCAGGAGGAGTTGGGTTTATGGGTGGAATGACGTGGCCTGGGGGCAGCCCCAAACCACTTATCCAGGTCAGTCTCCTGCCCCTTTCACCGAGGGGTCCCCGAGACCCCACAGGTGACCCTGAGCTTGGATACCCCTTGAGATGCCCAAGTTGCCCCCCTACCCTCGGCCCTGCTGGCACCTCTGCCGAGATACCATGGGGCCCCATCCAGACCCTGGCTGCCTCATGGCCCCTCCACTGACAGACACACCGTGGGCCGGACAGGACCAGGCCTCCCCTCCCTGGCCTCCTTCTCACACTCCTGGCGTGAGACTGGGCAGAGACAAGGGCACCCCGGACCCTGCCAGCCAGAGGCCCCCACATAGCACCCACGTCAGGGTGACCCGGGGCCTCGGACACGTCCTGGGCCCTCTGGGCCTCCAGTTCCAGCCGGTAGATGTCACATCGTGGCTGGTGGGCTGGGTCGGAGCCAGCATCTCGGGACTGTGTCCTTGGCTGGCCTGTGGTTCGTCCTTGTCATAGGGTGTCTGTCTTCCCGGACCCCTGTGTACTTGGGAGCCCACATCCCCAGCCTTTTTCCTCCCTGGGCCATCCTGACTCTGGCATCTTCTCGGCTCCATCTCCACACTTGGGGCGACCCTGCCCTGGGGTCCGGGGCCTGGCTGAAGCTGGCATGTCCCCATGTCCCACAAGGGTGAGCAGAGCTGCTGCTGTCGGGGGCTGGGAGACACAGGGGGCTGCTGAGTGGAGTCCCAGGCAGGTGTGACCTTGGACCAGATGGCTCTCTGTCTGCCTGTCTGCTGTCAAGCCCAGAAGGTGGGACTGTCCTGCTCAGTACGGGATAGGACACGGGGCCTGGTCTAAGGCTGCCTCATAGGAACACTGGGAACTGACCAGCCTTGAGGTGCCCACCCGGAGAGAGGCCAGGTGCCAGGGCCCCTCAGGACAGAGGACAGCAAGCTCACGGGGCCAAGCTGTGCTGGTCTGCCTGCCCTGGACCTGCACCCCGCTGGGCCCCCCGTGCCCAGGGACAGCTCTGCAGAGCTCAGAGCCCTCCCACCCCACTCCCGGGTCCTGGGGACCTGGCCACCGACGCTGGCGCCCTGCAGCCTGCCTGTGCTTGTCAGTGCCCTTGCCAGGGGTGTTAGCTGCAAGGTCGTGCAGGTCTCTGGCACAGACAGGTGGGGCAGCTGGTGTCAGGGACAGCCCACGCTGCGCCCTCCGCTTGGAAGAGGAGGGGAGGGCGTGAACCCCTGGCTGGCCCCTTTCTCCACCTAGTGACCCAGTCCGGGTGCTGTGGACAGCTGTGCTCTTTGAGCCTATCATGGCTCACGGGCCACTTGAGACCCTTGTCACAGCCTGGGTGCCACTGTCCTCAATCCGTCCACTTATACGGGTGAATGTTCATGCCCCAGGGCTGCCCTGACCAAGCCCGCAGACCCGGTGGCTTAAACAACAGGAATTCATCGTCACGCAGCTCTGGGGGCCAGAAGGCTGAGCCCAAGGTGTCGGCAGGGCGGATTCTTCTGAGGTTGTGAGCAGGGAGACTTTCTAGGCCTGAGGGACTCCCCACGGGGCCACAGCCACAGAAATACCAGGCAAGGGAGCTGCCACTGATTGCCCTGGAGCGCCAGGCTGCCTCTGATTGCCTGGGGCTGGTCCCAAGGCCACCTGGCTGGCCTGAGGGAGCATCCGGGGCAGGTCCAGGCCACCACTCCAAGGTGGTGGCTCCCTGCAGGGAGGCTGAGCTGACAGGCGCTGTCCTGCTGGTGTCCCTCGGCCAGCCCCGCCCACATACCACCAAGGCGACTTCTGGCAGGTGACAGCACACCTAAGACTGGGCTGTCCGTGATGCCTCTGGGCGGTCCAGGCTCACCAGCCTATGTGCTTCCCGGCTTCCCAGATGTTCTTCCCAGCAGGGGTCAGCGTGGGAAGAGCTTGTGAGGGTCGTGGTTAGACGGTGTCATGGCATCACCCTTTTCACACTTGTTGAAGGTGGCCACGGCGCTTGGGGGCAGGTGGGGTATGGCTGACGCGTGAAATGTGCGCCAGGGCCAGGCTGGACCATCCTGTCCACCATGAGTGGCCTCTGTGGGGAGAGGGGACCTGGGGAGACTCCTTGTCAACGAGGAGGGTTTGCTGTGAAGTCCAGGGCCATTCCTAGTACCGGTACTCACTTCCTGACCACTAGGTGTCATGGAGCTTTAATGGAGCGCCGACTGCATGCCGGGCCCGGGATCCTGATGTTCATGGGTATTCGCTCATTCAAGCCTACAAAACTTTGCCAAGAGGATGTTAAAATCTCCATTTCGACCTGGCGCATTGGCTCACGCGTGGAATCCCAGCACTGTGGGAGGCCGAGGCTAGAGGATTGCCTGGGCCCACGGGTTCGAGACCAGCCCTGACAACTTGGTGAGCCCTTGTCTTCACCCTTGTCTCTACAGTAAATCAAAAAATTAGCCAGGGGTGGTGGCCCCGGGCTTGTGGTTCCAGCTACTTGGAAAGCTGAGGGGGAAGGATCGTCTGAGCCCAGCAGGTCGAGGCTGCGGCAGCCATGAGTGTCCCACTGCACTCCAGCCTGAGCGACAGAGTGAGACTCCAACTCTAAATTAATTAATTAACTGACTAATTAATTAAAATAAATTAAAAGTTAAAAAAGAATGCAAACACCTCACAATAGAAAGAAGCCAGATACCTGCTAGCAACCACGCACACTTTAGCATGAATTAAGACACTTCCAGCCTGGAAGGAGGCGGAGGGTGGGGGAGAAGGGGGCGGAAGGTGTGCCCAGGAGCCAGGCGTCTTCAGGGACCAAAGCCTCCCCAGGTCTGCTAGCGAGGCTGTCTCTACTCCAGAGGTCTGGGCTGGGCGGGAGGTGCCCTGAGAGGGCTTCCCTCCTGTGGGCGGCCACTCCTCGGGGACTGGGGGCAGTCCTGAGATGTCCCCCTACTTCCTGGCAGCCTCCTGTGTGTCCAGAAGGAGTCCTGAAGGTCTGTCCGTCCGGAATGAGCTGGGAAGGGCCAGAAAGAGCACTCGGCTCCCCAAGGCATCCCAGGTCGTAGGGCCCAGTGGGAAAGGGTGGAGATGGCCCGGGCCCAGGGTGCCCTCCCTGCTGGGTGCCCATCCCCACCCCTGCCAGGCCCTCTCTCTATGTCACATTCAGTGTGTCCCAGAGAAGGGAGAAGCTGGGCCACCACCTCCGACTCCCAGGACAGCCTTCCACCTCACTCCCACCCAACCTGTTCCTTCTCTCTGCACCCCCTGAACCCCAATCCCCCTCCTTTCTGCACCCCACCCCACCGGGCTGTGGCACAATGGCATGCCCAGGGCATTCCAGGTCGCAAAGCAAGGGGGCGGGGCTCCCAGAGCGTCCGGGGCAGTGACCTTCTGGGGTGGCAGGCCCCTGGCAGTTTCCCCTTACTCAGCCTTCAAATGCTCCCTTGTTCTGGGAAGTCCCAGCGGCCCCGGGGTCGAAGCTCTTTCCCCCAAGCGACCCGTCCATGCCAGAGAGAGGCATCTGTGTGCACGGGGGGCACGTACCTGCACCCACGGACTTCCTGCCTCTGAGGAAGGACGGCAGCTCTGGCGACCAGGACCCTGAGGACGGCCGGAGAGGGCTGAGCCTTCCATGACCCTTCAGAGGCTGGGAGACCATCCCTTTTATCCCCCCAGCCCCCTCCCACCACGGACGTCCAGAGCTCGGGTTCCCGGGGCCTGCCCAGTCCTGGCCCAGAGCATGAGCTAGTTTGAGCTGAGCCGTCTGTGTCCTCCCTGTCTCCTTCCATCCAGGTCCTACCCAGCCACGTCAGCCCCAACCTGGGAGATGGTAGAGCCCCTGAACCCTAGGACCTGCCTGCGGCTCCCCCCGCCACCAGCTAATCAGGAGTCTGTGAGCTGGGTGCGGTGGCTCACACCTGTTACCCCAGCACTTTGGGAGGCTGAGGCGAGAGGATTGCCTGAGCCCAGGGGTTCGAGACCAGCCTGGGCAACTTGCCGAGACTTCGTCTCTACAGTAAATCTAAACATCAGCCGGGCGTGGTGGCGTGCACCTATGGTTCCAGCTACTTGGAAGGCTGAGGTGGAAGGATCACCTGAGCCCAGCAGGTCAGGGCTGAGGTGGCCATGAGACGAGGTGACAGTGAGACTCCAACTCAAAACCAAAACAAGTCCGGGGGCTGGGCAGGGACCCTCCCTGCACACCCGAGGGCCTGGTGCTGACATCTCACCCTGAGGCCCTCTGCTGTACACAGATAAGTCCCAGGGATGCTGGCTCGGGCGGGTGGGACAAGGCACCCCCCAGCTGCATCCAGACACTTCCAAAAGGCCGGAGCCTCCACCTTCCTCTCCTAGGGTGGAAGGCGGCCTTCTCGTGAAAACCCACAGCAGCCCAGCAGTACTTACAGCCAGTGAAAACGGAGCTGTCCTCAACAAGAACAGAGAACCCAGTCTGCCTTCTTGGCTCCGCCCCACCTCCGCCCTGTCCCTGTCCCCACCAGAGCCAGCTCTAACCCTCACATGGCAGACAAGCTGACTTTCTGTGGGTTTTGCCTGCTGCTTGATAAAACCACTGTCTACTCCAAAAATTGCATTTTGCTACAATTCTCCCCTGTACTTAAAGCTGCCATTTAATTTTAGATCAGCTGGAGCCGGGAGGGGTGGCTCACGCCTGTCATCCCAGCATTTTTGGGAGGCCAAGGCAGGAGGATCGCTGGAAACCAGAAGTTCAAGACCAGCCTGGGCAGTCCAGAGCGACCCCTCGTCTCTGCAGAAAATCAGAAAATTAGCTGGGTATGCCTGTGATTCCAGCACTTTGGGAGGCTGGGGCGGGAAGATGGCCTGAGCCCAGGAGGTTGAGGCTGCAGTAAGCCATAATCACTGGGCCCTACGACTTGGGGTGCCCTGGGGAGCCAAGTGCTCTTTCTGGCCCTTCCCAGCTCATTCCAGCTGGACAGACCCTCAGGACTCCTTCTGGACACACAGGAGGCTGCCAGGAAATAGGGGGACATCTCGGAACTGCCCCCAGTCCCCGAGGGGAGGCCGCCCACAGGAGGGAAGCCCTCTCAGGCCACCTGTAGTCCAGCCTGGGCAACAGAGTGAGACCCCCAACTCAAACAAACAAACAAATAAACAAACAAAAAGCCCTTTTCTTGATAAGTTACACAGTCTCCGCTGTTCTGTCACACCAACACGAAACATACCAAGGCAAGGGGTGACTGTGCCCCACCCCCCCTGCAGCCGAACCCGCGCCCATCCCATAGCACCCCAGGGACCTCCAGAATAGGAGGTGTGAGCTCAGCTGCTGGCCTGTCATGGGGAACACCTAGCACCCAGCAGCTCAGGGGAACAGCGATCGGGTGGGGCCTGACCATCCGGGCCCCACCCGTCTGCACCTGGGAAACACCTGTCCCTGTCTCCTGAGTCCAGGGCTGAGACCGCTGCCTGCTCATATCCTGTTTGTTTGACGTACAAGCTGCATTTGTTTAACTTCAACCAATCACTCATGCAGACCTCCTTTCTCCGTTGTTCTGTTGATAGGAATCAGTGCCCCACTGATATATTTTCTGAGGTGTAATTATATTTGATGTCAATCATAATCTAGAAGGACATGATTTTAAATGCCATAATCCCTGATGTTGAAATCCCAAATGATTAAAGTCTCTAAAGTCTAAAAGCCCTGAAGTCTAAAATCCCTAATGTCTAAAATCCCCGACATCTAAAATCCTGAAACCACAATCCCAAAGATGGACGTCCCGAGTGTCCAAACCCTGGAAGCTGAATTCTGGGGAAGGGACTGGTGCGTGTCCAGTCGGACGTGGAACGGTAGCACTGTGTCAGTCACATCACATTAGGCAAAATGATGACCCAGGTATTGTCCTTATTTGGAAATTAAGCGTGATTTAAGAAGAGACATGTAGCTGGGTGTGGTGGCTCACGCCTGTCATCCCAGCACTTTGGGAGGCAGAGGCGAGAGGATTGCCTGAGCCCAGGGGCTTGAGTCCAGCCTGGGCAACTTGGCGAGACCTCGTCTCTACAATAAATCAAAAAATTAGCTGGGCATAGTGATGTGTGCCTGTAGTTTCAGCTACTTGGGAGGCTGAGGCAGGAGGATCGCCAGAGCCCAGCAGGTCGAGGCTGCCGTGGCCACGAGCGTGCCCCTGCACTCCAACCTGGGCGACAAAGTGAGACTCCAACTCAAAAAAAAAAAAAAAAGAAGAGGCGTGTGGGTGTCACAAAGGGTGGGCTTAAGGACTTAATTTTTCTTTTTTTTGAGTCTGAAGTCTCACTCTCAAGACCAGCCTGGGCAACATACAAGGTCTGACAATTAGCTTTGCAAACCAACCCAGAAAAAGTGCGCCATCCCTCCCCTCATTGGTCTCTGAAAGGAGGGACCCCGAGAAACCTAGCATATACTTAGTTCGCATTTTGCTTCAGCAGAGCCATTCGTGCTTAGACTGATGCCCTGAATCTAGCACAGGTTAGACATAGATAGATGAATTTCCGACTGGCAGGTTTAAGGAAGCGTTCAGACATTTTACTGCAGGCCAAGCTGGCAGCCTGCCCCGCCCCCACGGCAAATTGCCATCAGATGCAAGACAGGGACAGCCCGACCTCTCAATTCATGGTTTAGCATAATCATCTCTAGGAAAGTTTCAGTTTCCTTGTCCAAGGCTGAAAGTCAAAGAGCACCCGTTAGCTGACCCACGTCATAGACCTTTTTGCTAAGGCGCTTGTGGATTGGAAACGTCTGAGGGGTCTCTTGCAGGAAAAGCCCCTCCCCTTGTCTCCTCCATCCATCCCAACCTTCAGAATGTGAGGTCAGGCCCGCTGGGATGTGGGTGTCTGGTGTGTGATCCGGTGCCGCGAGAAAGATACAAAGAATTGCCCAGAAGTTAGATGAGAAGATTTAGTTTGTTTAGAAAGCACATTAGGCCGGGCTCGGTGGCTCAGCCTGTCATCCCGCACCTTGGGAGGCTGAGGTGAGTGGAT
>NW_007074909.1:43402-47115 GCF_000164805.1 Carlito syrichta
CGGGTCGAGGTTGCGGTGGCCGGGAGCAGCCACTGCACTCCAGTCTGGGCGACAGAGTGAGACTCCAACTCAAAAAAAAAAAGTACATTAGAGAGAGAGAGAAAGAGGGAATCCATCTCCCCAAGGTAGGGGAGGGGGCCAAAGCCAGGAAACATGGCCTGGCCATAGCTCAAAGAGCGCATGGCCACACCGTAGCTTAGAAAGGCAATGGTGGCTGGTTGCTTGTGGTTGAGTCCTTTGAACCGAGGGAGGTCGTTAAGGTGATGGGGTGGTGGTCTGTTCCACGTCATCACGAAGGGGCAGGTAAGCGCAGATATGGACATCGGCTGATGGATAGCAGGCAGGTGGGTGGGTTAGTCCCATAATTGCTGCCATGGTGGTGGGCTCGATGGGAGGAGACAAGGGGAGGGGTTTTTCCTGCAAGAGACTTTTCAGACGTTTTCAATTCACAAGCCTCTTTGCAGAAAGGTGGTCTTATGATCATTTTATGTCTTTGGCCAACTAAGGCGACTAAAAGTTTCTTAGCGATGATTCTGCTGAGCCATGAATCGAAAGGTCGGGCTGTCCTTGTCTTGCATCTGATGGAGATTTGCCAAGGGGGTGGGGTGGGCTACCAGCTTGGCCTGGAGTAAAATGTCTGAACACTTCCTAAAACCTGCCGATCGGAAATTCATCCATATGTGTCTAACCTGTGCTCGACGCAAAGCGTGTCAGTCTAAGCACGAATGGCTCTGCTGAGGCAAAATGTGAACTGAGTTTATTCTGAGTTTCTCGGGGTCCCTCCCTTCAAGAGCTAAGTCTCATGTGACTACACTCAACATCAAAGACCCACTGCCCTGGACATTCCTTTTGGCCCAGACCCCCTTACCCCAAAGGCCCATAAACATACCCAGGTCTTGGCTGTTCGAGGCCACATTTGCCTCTGAGTATCGGCCCCCTCTTTCATCAGTGAAAATGAATAATAAACTTTACTTCCTTCTACTTCTTACTTGGTTGGAATCTTGAGTTATTCCCACGGTACCAGCACCGGTCCGTCTCGCCTCAGTTTACACTTTCGGTCTCCTTCGAAGTCCTCCCCTTGGGAAGCCATGCACTGATGCCAGCACCCCATCCACCCGTCAAAGCAACTGTGGAACTCCTTTTCTGGAACAGCCATCAGAGCAGTCGTTTTTATTTGTTGAGGCCTGACCATCAAGTTCGTGAACTTGCCACTGTGTGCTTACGTGGGCAGCCCTGTACAAATCACTCTCCTACCCACCTCATCTGGCCCCCAACGACGCATTTCTTTACCCAAAGGCAAAGGAAATATTGAAAGGAAGACATCTGGTGACAATCAGGACATCAAGGGCGATATGACGGCAGATCTGAAGGCCATTCCAGACAAAGGGGTCCAAAACTACTCTGCTGGGTGGCCCAGGCGCTGGCATTGATGCATGGCTTCCCCAGGGGAGGACTTCCAAGGTGACGCAGGAATATTCAGCAATGAGGGATGGGGCGATTTTTTCTGGGCTAGTTCATGAACTTAATTGTCAGGCCTCATAGCCAGACTTTGTCTCTGCAAAAAAATTTTTTTTTTTTTTTTGAGTCAGAGTCTCATTTTTGCCCAGGCTGGAGTGCAGGGGCATGCTCACAGCCATCCCAGTCTTGACCCGCTGGGTGCAGGTGATCCTTCCACCTCAGCCTTCCAAGTAGCGGGGACTACAGGTGCATGCCACTGCATCTGGCTAATTTTTGTTTTTTGTTTTTATTTTTTGAGTTGGAGTCTCACTCCATCGCTCAGGCTGAAGTGCAGTGGCACACTCACAGTCATCCCAGTGTCAACCTGCTGGGCTCTGGCGATCCTTCTGCCTCAGCCTTCTGAGGAGCCAAAACTACAGGCAGCACCACCATGCCCGGCTAATATATATATATATATATATATTTTTTTTTTTTTTTTTTTTTTTTAATTGTAGAAATGAGGTCATACCAAGTTGCCCAGGCTGGTCTCAAACCCGC
Organism: Carlito syrichta; assembly: GCF_000164805.1. Classification (NCBI taxonomy): domain Eukaryota; kingdom Metazoa; phylum Chordata; class Mammalia; order Primates; family Tarsiidae; genus Carlito; species Carlito syrichta. The sequence continues at coordinate 45,398 of NW_007074909.1, forward strand.
AGGCTCAGGCAGTTCACTCACCTTGGCCTCCCAAAGTGCTAGGATGACAGGCTGAGCCACCGAGCCCATCCAATAAATATCTTTCAAAGATTGTTTTAAGGGCCAGACACAGTGGCTCACACCTGTCATCTCAGCACTTTGGGAGGGAGTCTAAGGTAGGAAGATTGCTTGAGCCCAAGATTTTGAGACCAGTCTGGGCAACATAGTGACACCTTATCTCTACAAAAACAACAACAAAATTAGCTAGGCATGGTGGCATGCACCTGTGTTCCCTGTGACTCAGAAGGCTGAGGCGGCAGGATCTCCTGAGCCCAGAAGGTCGAGGCTGCAGTGAGCTGTGAGTGTGCCACTGCACTCCAGGCTGGGCATACGTGGCCAGACCCTGTCTCAAAATCTATATATATATACATATTTTACATTTTTTCCCCTGAATTATGTTTTGGGGATTTCGACCTTTGGAGATTACAACATTCGAGGTGACAGTGCTTAGAACTGTGTCTTTCGGGATAACGGCCCAAACCATTCCAGAATATTCCTTAGAGCTCAGCCTTTCTGGTGTGTCCCTGTGTGAGTTTTAACAAAGGCATCCAGTTCTGTAAGTACCACAAGGTATGGGACAGCCCCAGCACCCCCAAAACCACCCTGGTAGCACATAGATTTGAGAACAGCTGTTTTCAGTGATGAAACACATGAAGAGTAAAATTAGAACAAACATTTCTGACGATTACCTTGGGAACTCACTAAGAATTGCCACCATGTCCACCGAACCAGACGTGGATAGATTTGTTTTGTAAAAACAAGGTACAATTTCTCACTGGTCTTATGTTGTTCTCATTTTTCTAAACTTCATAATAAAAAAAATATATATAAAAAAGAATGTATGTGCGACTCCAGACAATTCCTCTTTTTTATTTTTTTTATTTTTTATTTTTTGAGTTGGAGTCTCACTCAGTCACCCAGACTGGAGCGCAGTGGCTGCTCCCGGCCACCGCAGCCTCGACCTGCTGGGCTCCAGTGATGCTTCCGCCTCAGCCTTCCAAGTAGCTGGAACAACAGGCGCGCTCTACCACGCCTGGCTAATTTTTTTTTTTATTTGTTGTAGAGATGAGGTCTCGCCAAGTTTCCCAGGCGGGTCTTGAACCCGCGGGCTCAGGCAGTTCACTCACCTCGGCCTCCCAAAGCGTGGGATTACAGGCTGAGCCCCTGAGCCCGGCATGACAATTCCTCTTATATTCGATAGTCTCGTGATGGACAACCTGCCTCCCTACTCCCTGCACAGTCCCTGGCAAAGCTGATGTGTTTTCTGTTTCTGCATGTTTGCCTTTTCCAGAATGTCCAATGGGTCCTGTGATATGTGGATTTATCTGGCTTCTTTCACAGATGGATGTGTTTGTGGTTCACAAACCTGTGCAAATTGGTAGTTTGTTCCTGTGAACGCTGAGTAATTTTCCATGGAATGGATGAGACTCACACTGGAAGAGGTTTGGCTTGCTTCAGTCTTGGACAGCCATGAATTACGCCACTCTTAGCGTCTACACCAGGGGCGTCCAACCTGTTGGCTTCCCTGGGCTTCATTGAGCAACCTTTTGACTTTTCTGGGCTGTATCGAGTATAAGAAGAATTGTCTGGAGTCGCACATATATATATATATATATATATATTTTTTTTTTTTGAGTTGGAGTCTCACTCGGTTGCCCAGACTGGAGTGCAGTGGCTGC
>NW_007074910.1:0-537 GCF_000164805.1 Carlito syrichta
AGACATGGAATGGAGTGGAATGGAATGGAATTGAATGGAGAGGATTGGAATGGAATGCAAGAGAATAGAAAGGAGTGGAATAGATAGGAATCGAATGGAATGGAGAGGAATAGACTGGAGAGGAATGGAATGGAATGGAATTAAATGGAAAGGAATGGAATGGAATGGAATGGAATGGAATGCAGTGAAGAAGAATGGAATAGAAACTTGAGAAATGAAATGGAATGGAAGGAAATGGAATAGAGAGTAATGGAATGGATGAAATGGAGAGGAATGGAATGGAATAGAATTGATTGCAATGGAAGCGAATGGAGAGAATTGGATTTGAATGTAAAAGAATGGAATGGAGAGGAATGCAATGGAGTGGAAAGGAATGGAATGGAGAGGAATGAAATAGAATGGAAAGGAAAGAAAAGAAATGGAAGGGAGAGGAATGGAATGAAGAGGAATGGAATGGAATAAAATGCAGTGGAATGAAATGGAATGGAATGGAAAAGACAGAAATTGAATGGTATGGAATGGAGAGGAATGGAATGG
>NW_007074911.1:0-570 GCF_000164805.1 Carlito syrichta
AAAAAAAAAAAAAAGTCACGTGTGGTGGCATGTGCCTGTAGTCCCAGCTACTTGGGAGGGTCTCGAGCCCAGGGGTTAGAGGTGCCACCGCACTCCAGCCTGGGTGACACAGTGAGACTCTGTCACTAAAAATAAAAATTGTTTAAAAAGTGCATCTTGGCCAGGCTCGGTGGCTCAGCCTGTAGTCTCAGCACTTTGGAAGGCCAAGGCGAGTGGACTGCCTGAGCCTGCAGGTTCAAGGCCATCCTGGGCAACCTGGTGAGACCTTGTCTCTAAAATAAATGAAAAAAAATTAGGCGGTGTAGTAGTGCACGCCTGTAGTTTTGCCTACTTGGAAGGCTGAGGCAGAAGGATCGCCGGAGCCCAGCGGGTCGACGCTAGGGTGGCCGAAGCCTGCGTGCCACTGCACTCCAGCCTGGGCAACGGAGTGAGACTCCAACTCAAAACTAAAATAAAATAAAATAAAAAATAAAAACTGAGCCGGGCTCGGTGGCTCAGCCTGTCATCCCACGCCTCTGGGAGGCTGAGGTGAGTGGATGGCCTGAGCCCGCGGGTTCGAGACCCGCCCGG
>NW_007074912.1:0-675 GCF_000164805.1 Carlito syrichta
TTCTGCATTCCATTCCTAACCATTCCATTCCATTCCTCTCCATTCTATCCTTTTCACTACGTTCAATTGGATTAGATTCCATTCCATTCCATTCCATTCCATTCCATTCCATTCCATTCCATTCCATTCCTCTCCATTCTATTTCATCTCTTTCCAATCTATTCCATTCCTTTCCATTTCATTTATTCCATCCATTCCACTCCATTCCTTTCCTCTCCTTTCCTTTCCATTCCATTCCTCTTCATTCTTTTCCATTCCTTTCCATTCCATTCCATTCCTTTCCTATTCATTCCATTCCTTCCATTCCTCTCCATTCTTATCCTCTCTATTCCTTTCCATTCAATTAATCTCCATTCCATTATATTCCATATCATTCCATTCATCTCCATTCATTCCCCTCAAACCCATTCCACTCCATTCCATTCTATTCTATTCCATTCCACTCCATTCCATTTCTCTCCATTCCATTCCTCTTCGTTCCATTCCTCTCCATTCAATTCCATTCCTCTGCATTCCATTCCGCTCCTTTCCTTTACATTCCATTACATTCCTCTACATTCCATTCCTTTCCATTTCACTCCATTCCAATCCATTCCACTCCACTCCTGTCCATTCTACACCATTCCATTCCATTCCTCTCCATTCCGTTATACTTCTTTCCATTCCATTTACCCC
>NW_007074913.1:0-536 GCF_000164805.1 Carlito syrichta
ATGTATTACAAAGCAAACTGAAAGCAAGATGTGAAAAGTTACACAGATAAAGAAAAGTGTTTACTACCTAACATACCCATTAAACTATTTGTGGAAACAAAGATGTAACAATAAAAATACTAACAGCTAACTTGCTAAGTGCTTACCACATGCCAGACATTCAAATACATCCTACTAAGCCTCACCATAATTCAGGAAGCAGCTATCATCTCTATTCCCATGTTAACAAGGAACAAATTAAAACTTACAGAGATTAAGGAACTTGCCCAAGATTACAAAGTCTGTAAATTGAGGTACCCAGGCAGTCTCAATCTGCAGCTCCAACACCCACTTAACTGCTTAGCTGTTCTGAATCATACTGTCAAAACAGACACTAAGCTTCAAAAGTACTACTATATGTTTAATCCACATAACTACTAACAGCAGCAAACCTTGCTCCAGAAGTTCACATGACTCCCTCAACAACTAATATTTGTAGAAATAAAGGATGAATGAGAGGGGATATCTTTAAAACTCTACAGCAACATCTTAAGCAA
>NW_007074914.1:0-1195 GCF_000164805.1 Carlito syrichta
GAGTGCAGTGGCCGCTCCCGACCACTGCAGCCTTGACCTGCTGGGCTCCAGCGATCCTTCTGCCTCAGCCTTCCAAGTAGCTGGAACTACCGGCACCTGCTACTACCACTCCCGGCTATTATTTTTTTTTTTGAGTCGGAGTCTCACTCTGTAGCCTAGGCTGGAGTGCAGTGGCACACTGCTCACGGCCACCGCAGCCACAACCTGCTGGGCTCAGGGGCTCCTTCTGCCTCAGCCTTCCAAGTAGCTGGAACTACAAGCACACGCCATCATACTTGGTCAATTTTTAAATTTATTGTAGAGATGAGGTCTCACTAAGTTGCCCAGGCTGGGCTCAAACCCGGGAGCTTAAGCAATCCTCTCACCTCGGCCTCCCAAATTGCTAGGATTATAGGCGTGAACCATCACACCTGGCCTGCATTACTAATTCTAAAATAAGAGCTGAAATTTAAAGTTATTTTACATGTGCTTTCACATTCATCAGCAGAAGCTGAAATCTCATCTTTACCTATTACAACTTAACCTTTTGGGTCTCCCTCCCCTCATCTCCGGCTATGATTTTATGCCTACCCTGCAAATTCATATGGGAGGTGATTAGGTCATGAGGGTGGAGCCCTCAAGAATGAGATTAGTGCCCTTATGGATAGTAGCCTCACAGAAGTCCATCACTCTTTCCACAATGTGGCCTTACAGCAAAAAGACAGCCACGTACCAGGCAGGGTGGCTCACGCCTGTATCCAGCACTTTGGGAGGTGGAGGCAAGATAACTGCCTGAGCCCAGGAGTTCGAGACCAGCCTGAGCAACATGGTGAGACCTCGTTTCTACAATAAATCAGATAATTAGCTGGCCATGGTGGCACATACCTGTGACTCCAGCTACTTGAAGCCTGAGGCAGAAGGACTGCCTGAGTCCAGCAGGTCAAGGCTGCAGTGGCCATGAGCATGCCACTGCACTCCAGTCCGAGTGACAGAGTGAGACTCCTATTTAAAAAAAGACAGTTGGCCAGGCTCAATGACTCAGCCTGTAATCTCGCGGTTTGGGAGGCCGAGGTGAGTGGTTTGCTTCAGCCTGCGGGTTCGAGAACTGCCTGGGCAACTTGGCGAGACCTCATCTCTACAATAAATCAAAAAATTAGCCGAGCGTGGTAGCGTGCGCCTGTAATTCTGGCTACTGGGAAGGCTGAGGTGGAAGGAT
>NW_007074915.1:0-692 GCF_000164805.1 Carlito syrichta
GCCACCGCAGCCTCCACCTGCTGGGCTCCGGCGATCCTTCCAAGTAGCTGGAACTACAGGTGCACGCTACCAAGCCTGGCTGATTTTTTATTTATTGTAGAGATGAGGTCTCGCCAAGTTGCCCAGGCGGGTCTCGAACCCGCGGGCTCAGGCCATCCACTCACCTCAGCCTCCCAAAGGCGGGGGATGACAGGCTGAGCCACCGAGCCCGGCTCTGAGCAATCTTTTTAAATCAGATGTGCCCCTCCTTCCCCTTAAGCCCTTCCAGGACTCCCATTCTGTCCCTGCCAAGATTCAAGTTCAAAGCCCACTAGTTCCTCCGTGGTCTCCCCTGCTGGCCCCCCTGGTAGAGGGACATCCCCTCTGTATCTCTGTTCCAGCCACACCGGCCTCTTGGATGTTGCAAAAAGCAAGCACCATCCCACCTCCAGGCTTTGGCACCTGCTGACCCTCCCCCTGCTCCCCCTACTCCCTCCACTCAGCTGCCACGACTCCTCCAAACCTTGGCCTAACCGCCTCCTTCCACGCTGAGGTCTCAGTTCCAGTGTCACCTCGCGGGGAGAGGCCATTCTGACGTTTTTATCGCACCTCCCTGTCTTATCCCTTTCGGGGATGATGCTTAAAAAGCATCTTCCAGCCGGGCTCGGTGGCTCAGCCTGTAATCTCACGCCTTTGGGAGGCTGAGGTGAGTG
>NW_007074916.1:0-787 GCF_000164805.1 Carlito syrichta
GGAGTCTCACTCGGTCACCCAGGCTGGAGTGCAGTGACACGCTCACGGCCACCACAACCTCACCCTGCTGGACTCAGGTGATCCTTCCGCCTCAGCCTTCCGGGTAGTCGGAACCACAGGCACACGCCACCATGCCCAGCTAGTTTTTTGATGTATTGTAGAGACGAGGCATTACCGAGTTGCCTGGGCTGGTCTTGAACCCGCGGGCTCAGGCCATCCTTTCGCCTCGGCCTCCCGAAGTGCTGGGAGGACAGGCTGGAGCCACCACACCCGGCCAGTGCTTTTGTTTTTATTTTTTTATGTGTTTGAGTCAGGGTCTCCCTTCGATCACCAGGCTGGAGTGGCACAATCACAGTTCATGGCAGCTTCAACCTCTTGGGCTCAGCTGATCCTTCCTCCTCAGCCTCCCGAGTAGCTGGGACTACAGACTTGTGCCTCTCCACTGCACCCGCCCGCCCAATTTTTTGGTTTACTGTAGAGGCGAGGCCTCGCCTTCTTGCCCAGGCTGGTCTCGAACCTCTGGGATCCAGCCTCCTCAGGTGCTGGGATTGCAGGTGAGAGCCACCACGTCTGGCCCGCAAACGCTTCTAAAAGGCAGCCACTATTAACATATACTACTGATATACAGCATTAAGTATAGTTACTAGTAAACGTCCTGCAGTTAACCACTGATGTGATAGTTGCCCGTTTTGAGTTGGAGCATTATTCCATCATCCAGGCTGGAGTGCAATGGCATACTCCTGGCACCGCCGTCTCAACCTGCTGGGCTCAGGCAGTCCTTCTGCCC
>NW_007074917.1:0-830 GCF_000164805.1 Carlito syrichta
GAATTTTTTGATTTATTGTAGCGATGAGGTCTCGCCAAGTTGCCCAGGCGGGTCTCGAACCCGCGGGCTCAGGCCATCCACTCACCTTAGTCTCCCAAAGGCGCGGGATGACAGGCTGAGCCACCGAGCGCGGCTGTTTCCAATTTTTTAATCTTAATATATACTCCCTTTATAATCAGATAAAATGCAATTTAAAACAAAATAGCGAATTTGTGAGAAAGAACAAAGGGAGGAAGGGAAGCAGAAAAGAAGAAAGACAAGGAGGTTTGGAATAAATGACCACAAGTGTTTCTTCCTTGTTCTGAAATGAATCCTGGATTAGCTATGGATTCTGTGACTGGCCTGAGAAGAGACTGGATGGTCATCTTGGGGAACATTAGACCTGGCTTTCAAAATTGTGCGCCCCAGAAAATTAATTTGGAGAAAAGGTGTTATTGTCTCTGGACCAGAACGTCAGTCACCAAAATGCTTGCCCGAGCTGGGGCTGCGGGCCGCCCGCAGGCCCTCGGGGCGGCCTCGGCAGACCGTCTGAGGACGCGAGAACAGAGTCAAGGCATGTGCGAATATTGTGCTTGCTGCGGCTTTCCTAATCCGTCTGGAGGCCGGGTTTGCTGCGAGGACAGAAAAGCTCCCGCAGCGGGCGGGGACCCGAGGGCGTCGCCCGATGACGGCCTACCGCGAAGGCGCCCGCTGCAGCGGGAAGCGGCTGTCCGTCCTTCGGCTTTTCCATTTGCTTTGCTCGTGACGGGCCGTGTAGTCGCTGTGAAACGCCGCCTCTGTTCTCGGGCGCATCGCGAAGAAAACCGCTCACGCTCCTTCTAGCCTCCTCG
>NW_007074917.1:1982-19577 GCF_000164805.1 Carlito syrichta
GCACCCGGCCTGCGCACGACGGTCGGCCGAGGGCTCTGCGTGGCGCGTCGCCCCCTGCTGGCGCTCAGAGGCAGAGCACCCGGCCTGCGCACGGCGGTCGGCCGAGGGCGCCGCATGGCGCGTCTCCCCCTGCTGGCGCTCAGTGGCAGAGCACCTGGCTGAGGACCCGCGGGCCTCCAGCAGGGCCGGGAAGCGGCCGCTCTCCAGGGAACGGCTCGCTCGGTCCCTTTCGCGCTACCCGAGCCGCACGTGCTCCGTCTTGTCTCAGCGGCCTTCAGCGCAAGTGCGGCGTTGCGTGACGCAGACATTCTGACTCGGACTTCGTCCTCCCTTGCTCCTTCCTCCCGGTCTCCCCTTTCCAAAAGTCATTTAGGGCGGCGTCTCCAACTCTAGCACCGGGGACCCGTTTCGTGGAAGGCAAATTTTTCACGGGCCAGGGGGTGGGGAGAGAATGGTTTCGGGATGACTCGAGGGCATCGCGTCTGTTGCGCCCTTTATTGCTAGTGTGATTCCATCGACGCACAGAAAGAAAACACAGGCGTGACGGCCCTGTCTCGGCTCCCCCTCAGACCGCCAGGCATTAGGTCGTCGCCTGTGCAGCTCACAAGAGGGTTCAGCTTCGTGAGAATCTGAAGCTGCCGGTGAGCTGACAGTAGGTGGAGCCCGGGCAGCACCGGGAGTGTGAGTGACGGAGAGAGGCTGCAGATGCAGATGAAGTTCCCTGGCTTGCCTGCTGCCCACCTTCTACTGTGTGGCCTGGTTCCCAGTGGGCCCTGGCCCAGCCTGTGGCCCAGGGGTTGGCAACCTCTGGTTTAGCGATATATGGTAGGGGTTTTGATCTTAATGTCAGACAAAATACCCTTTAAGCTATCAAAAATTGTAAAAAAATACAGAAGGTCACTGCATAATAATAAGAGGTTTCATCCATCAACAAGAAATATTCATCCTAAACACATATGCACCCAACATAGAAGCACCAACTTTCATAAAACAGCTTCCAGGTGAACTATACAAAGATACTGACGCTAGCACTATCTAGACAGATCACCAAGACAAAAAATCAACAAGGAGATCAAAAACCTCAATGTGATGCTTGACCAAATGGACTTAATTGATACCTACAGAATACTCCACCTCAAAACCATGAAATATACATTCTACTCATCACCACATGAAATGTACTCCAAGATTGGTCACCTCCTCAGTCATAAATCAAGCATAGACAGATTTCATAAGACTAAAATACTGCCATGCACCTTCTCAGGTCACACTGGAATAAAAATAAATATCAGCACCAACAAATTTCCCTCAAAACCCATAAAAACATGGACCCTAAACAGCATGATGCTGAACAACTTCTGGGTCAACATAAATATTAAAACAGAAATTGAAAGATTCCTGGAAACAAATGAAAGCAAAGAAACATCTCAGCAAAATCTCTGGGTTGCCATGAAAGCAGTACTATGAGGGGAATTCATATCTTCACGAACATGCATGAAGAAAATGGAAAGATCACAAGTGAACATCCTAACAAATCACTTAAGGAAGCTGGAAAAGCAAGACCATCCAAAACCTAACTTCAGCAGAATAATCCAGAGCACCAAAGTAAAAGCCCAAATACAGGGCATAGAAGACAAAAATATAATACAAAAAATCAACAAAAGAGAAAGCTGGGTCTTTGAAAGAATAAACAAGATTGATGGGCCCCTAGCTAGAATGACCAAGAAAAAGTCCAAATAAACACAATGAGAAATGCAAAAGATCAAGTCACAACTGACTCAGAAGAAATACAAAAGATTATCAGAGATTACTATGTAAACTTGTATGGAAACAAACTTGAAAACCTAAATGGAAATGGATGACTTTCTGACATCACACAACCTCCCCAGGTTGAAACAAGAAGAAATTGAGACCCTAAATAGACCAATAACAACCCAGGAAATCGACTATGTCATAAGAAAACTACCCAATAAAAAAGGCCCTGGGCCAGATGAGTTTCCAGCAGAATTCTACAAAACATACAAGGAAGAGCTGATGGCAATCCTATTGAAAGTATTCCAGGCAATTGAGAAAGATGGAACTCTCCCCAAATCATTTTATGAAGGAAACATCACCTCAATACCCAAACCAGATAAAGATCCAACAAAGAAAGAGAACTACAGGCCAATATCCTTGATGAACATAGATGCTAAAATTCTCAATGTGATTCTATCAAACCAGATCCAAAAACACATCTCAAAAGTCATCCACCATGACCAAGTAGGCTTCATCCCTGGAATGCAGGGCTGGTTCAATATCCACAAGACCATAAATGGAATTAAATACATCAACAGATGTAAAACAAAAACCACATGATTATATCATTAGACATGGAAAAAGCTTTTGATAAAATCCAGCTCCTTTTCTTGATAACAATCCTTGAACATCTAGGCATAGATGGAACATGCCTCAAAATAGTAAAAGCCATCTATAAGAAACCCACAGTCAGCATACTTCTAAACAGACAGAAATTGGAACCATTTCCCCTGAAAAGCGGAACAAGACCAATATGCCCACTCTTACCTCTCCTGTTCAACATAATATTGGAAGTCCTAGCTAAAGCAATCAGATAAGAGAAGGAAATTAGGGGTATCCAAATAGGAGAAGAGGAAATTAAGTTATTTCTTCTCGCAGATGACATGATTTGAAAACCCAAGAGAATCTGTCAAAAACCTCCTTGCACTGATAAAGGACTTTGGTAAAGTCTCAGAGTATAAAACAAATATGCAAGACAGTTGCATTCCTATACACCAACAATAAACAAACAGAAACCAAAATAAAAGCACAATCCCATTCATAATAGCCACACACACACACACAAAAGAAATACCTTGGCATATTCCTAACCAGAGAAGTAAAAGACCTTCACAATGAAAACTACAAAACACTGCTCAAAGAATTCAAAGATGACACAAACAAATGGAAAAATAGTCCATGCTTATGGATTGGAAGAATCAACATTGTTAAGATGTCCATTCTGCCGAAGGCAATCTACAGATTTAATGCAATACCCATTAAAATACCAGTGGTATTCTTCTCAGACCTGGAAACAACAATACGAGAATTCATATGGAAACATAAATGACCATGAATAGCCAAAACAATCCTCAGCAAAACAAAAACAAAAACAAAGTGGAGGTATCACACTACCAGACTTTAAATTTTATTATAAAGCTATAATCAAACAGATTGGTACAAGAACAGGCATATAGACCAATGAAACAGGATAGAGATTCCAGAAGCAAAATCTCTATTTCTCAACCAACTCATCTTTGACAAAGCCTCCACCATCAAACACTGGGGAGAGGAGAAGCTATTCAGTAAGTGGTGCTGGGAAAACTGGATGACCACTTGCAGAAGATTAGAACAAGACCCTTATTTATCACCATACACAAAAACCAACTCTAAATGGATCAAAGACCTAAACATAAAACCTCAGACTATAAGAACCTTAGACAATGCAGGAGACACCCTTATGAAAATTGGAACGGGCAACCAATTCCTGATCAAAACCCCAAGTACCCATGCCATAAGAGATAAGATAGACAAGTGGGACCTCATCAAACTGACAAGCTTCTGCAAAGCCAAAGAAACCATCAAGAGAGTGAGCAGATAGCCCACAGGCTGGGGAAAAATATTTGTCAACTGTATATCTGACAAAGGCCTAACATCTATGATCTACAGGGAATGCAAACGTGCTGAAAAGAAAAAAAAAAAAACCACAGGCAGCCCCATTACAAAATGGGCAAAAGAAGACATATGAGCAGTGAACAGATACATGAAAAAATGCTTAGCCTCACTAGTCATCAAAGAAATGAAAACTAAAACCCCACTGAGGTGTCGCCTAACTCCAGTCAGGATGACCATCATCAAAAACTCAAAAAACAACAGATGCTGGAGAGGATGCGGGGGGAAAGGGAACATTGCTACACTGTTGGTGGGAGTGTAAACTAGTACAAACTCTGTGGAAAACAGTGTGGTGATTCCTAAAATATCTAAAAATCGACCTCCCATATGACCCCACAATCCTACTGGGAATATACCCAGAGGAACTCAAATCACACTATGAAAAAGATACCCACACATGCATTTTTATTGCAGCATTATTCACAATAGCAAAACATGGAACCAACTGTGCTGCCCATTGAAAGAGGACTGGAAAAAATGTGGTCCATATATACGTTAGAATATTATGCAGCCATAAAGAAGGACAAAATTATGAACTTTGTAGCAACTTGGATGGACTTAGAGTCTATATTACTGAGTGATCTATCACAGAAACAAAGAGCTGAGCATCACATGTTCTCACTCATAAGCGGACCTTGAACAATTATTATAATACTTAAGAAAGGAATTGGTAGTAGTGGGAAACTGCCAGGGGAGGGAGGGGAAGCACGCCTCATCAATTCAGGGTTAGATATACCTGCATAATGAACATTTGTATACTTAACCCTGAATTGTACCCCATGTCTTTAAAATGAAATTAAAAAAAATTTGATAACAAATTTTATTTAAACATATAAAGATTATTTTATAGAATTGCCAACTGTAGTTATTGGAGGGAAGCAATCCTGGTTGAATATTTTTAAAGATTAATGCAATCTACTATATTCATAGGTTAAAGAAGAAAGATCATGTGTTCATATCAATCCATTCTTAAAATTATTTGACCACATTCAATAAACCTTCATGAGTAGAAATCAAAGCAAAACAACAAAACCAATAAAAAAGAAACTCTCAGCAAATTAGTAATAGAGAGAAATATCCCCAATTTGACAAAACTTATCAATGAAAACCTAAAGCTACCAGTGTTTAATGATGAAAAATTTAATGTTTCGTCCCTGTGATTGTGAATAAATGCGCCATTTTGCAAAAAAAAAAAAGTTGTTCTGTATTTTGTATCCAAGCCAGGAAGACTATTGCCCGATTTACTTCCAAAACCTGCTCCTCAGCCAGTCTTCATAATCTTGGAACACACCATTTCCTTCCATTCTGTTATTCAACAAAGAATCGAATTGGTGCAGTGGCTCACGCCTGTAATTCCAGCATTTTGGGAAATGGAGATGAGAGAATTGCCTGAGTTTGGAGGTTCAAGACCAGCGAGACCTCATCTCTACAATAAATCAAAAAATTACCCGGGTATGGTGGCATGTGCCTGTGGTTCCATCTTCCCAGAAGGCTGAGGTGGAAGGTCAAGGCTGTGGCAGTGGTGATCATGCCACTGCACTCCAGCCTAAGTGACAGAATGAGATTACGTACGTCTCAAAAAAACAAACAAGGCTGGGTGCAGTGGCTTAGCCTATAATCCTAGCACTTTAGGAGTCCAAGGTGAGAGCACTGCCTGAGCCTGGGGGTTTGAGACCAGCCTGGGCAACTTTGTGAGACCTCATCTCTACAATAAATCACAAAACTAGCCAGTCTTGGTGGTGTGCATCTGCAGTTCCAGCTACTTAGAAGGCTGAAGCAGAAGGATTGCTTAAGCCCAGCAGGTCGAGGCTGCAGTGGCCATGAGCATGCCATAGCACTCCTGGGTGACAACAGTGAGACTCCAACTAAAAAACAACAACAACAACAACAACAACAACAACAACACACACACACACACACACACACACACACACACAGTGACATTCTCTGGTTCTGTCATTCCCTCTCCTACATCCAAGTCATTCAATGAATCCCATTTGTTCTACCTTTAAAACATATCCAAATGTGCCAGTTCTCTCCATTTCCCCCATGCTGTGCTGGACCAAGCTACCACGATTTCTGATCAGGTTACTGCAGTGGTCTCCTACCTGGCTTTCCTTTGACCCCCTACAGTTTGCTCTCCACATGGTAACCAGAGTAAGCTTTTAAAGAATGTGAATCAAATCACGTTACTCCCCTGCTCCACAGCCTCAACTGACTTCCCTCTGGCTTTCCGAGGCCATGTGTGCTCTGGGCTCTACCTGCCCTTTCCAACCTCACCTTGTGCCATTCTCCCATCCACCAAACTCAAGCCACTCTGGACATCTTTCTGTTACTGGAGTACCCCAAGTTCATGTCTGCCTTAAAATGCTTGCTCTAGTTGTTTCCTGCCTGAAACAGTCTTTCTCCTGATCTTCACGTGGCTAGCGATCTTGGAATTCAGACAAATATCGCTCTCCCAGGTAGGACTTTCTAGACAGGTCATCTGCAGTACCCACTTAGCTGGCTGCGATGGCCCATGCCTGTAATCCCAGCACTTTGGGAAGGTGTGGTGGGAAGGCTGCTTGAGTCCAGGAGTTTGAGTCCAGCCTGGGCAACAGAGCAAGACCTTATCCCTACACAAAAATTAGCTGGGATGACGGCACATGCCTGTTGTCCCAGCTACTTAGGAGACTGAGGCAGAAGGATTGCCTGAACCCAGAAGGATGAGGCTGCGGTGAGCCATGGTTGTGCCACTGCACTCTAGCCCGGGCCACAGAGCAAGACTTCAACCCAAATAAAGTATTCACTCAACTTCTCTCTACCACAGAGTTGATTATAATTTTCTGAGAGCACATCACGGCAGATTTTTCTTGTTTAAACTTTAATTGTCTATCTTCTCCTAATTGGATTGCGTACTCCTTGAAGGCAGGATGCTGGCTTATATTTTTTGCTGTTGTAGTCACAGAGCCTAGAACTGTACATGCCCAGATTAGCTGCTCAGTAAGGGCACCTGTACAATGAACATAATCGAAGGAAGTCAAATTCGTCCTGCCTTCGCTTGACACCATGATTTAGCATATCCGCCACTAGAGGGCAATGGGAATGAGGAAGTCTGTCTACCCTTCCTTCCAACAGGAACTTAATTGATTTTTGAAACTGATACATAACAGATGTACATGTTTTCAGGGTATATGTGTAAAGATCAAATCAGGGTAATTGGGTTATCCAGCACCTTAAATATTTCTCTTTTATTTATGCTAGGAATATTTAAATTATTCTCTTCTAGCTATTTTGAAGTGTACGACTGAACTTAATTGATTTTATTCATTAATACGACAGATTTTTGTTTAAGAAAATACTCTCTCAAAATAAGAGTCTCTAGATTTTCAAACTAGCCACCAGGTACAAGCCTGGGGGAAAACAATTATTTCAGGGTTATAAATAGTAAAATAATTTCAAATAGACTTTGTGCTCAAATATGCTATCCAGGTTAAAAAAAAAACTTATTATCCATAGTGAGAAAGCATTCACTGCTATGATGTAAAGTTGTTTGTGAAGTTAGAAGGAAATTAAACAGTATCCTATTTTTATCCACTTTCATTTGTCTTTTGTTTTTTTGTTTTTGTTTTTTTCATTTGTTTTTTGAGTTAGAGTCTCACTCCATTGCCCAGGCTAGAGTGCAGTGGCACGCTCATGGCCATGCCAGCATCAACCTGCTGGGCTCCGGCGATCCTTCTGCCTCAGTCTTCCAAGTAGCTGGAACCACAGGCACACACTACCATACCCGACTAATTTTTGATTTATTGTAGAGACGAGGTCTCGCCAAGTTGCCCGGGCCGGTCTCAAACCCATGGGCTCAGGCAGTCTGCTTGCCTCAGTCTCACAAAATGCTGGGATTACAGGCTGAGCCACCAATCCCAGCCTTTACTTATCTTTTACACACGCACATAAACATATATTCACTGCCCACTATCCTTGTTTTTGCTTTTAATAATTAGAACTTGTCTGGGTGTGGTGGCTCATGCCTATAGTCCCAGCACCTTGGGAGGCCGAGGTGAGAGGATTGTCTGAGCCCACAGGTTCAAGACTAACCTGGGCAAGTTGGCAACACCTCATCGCTGGGATAAATCAAGAAATTAGCCGGGTGCGGTGGCGCATTCCTGTAGCTCCAGCTACTTGGAAGGCTGAGGCAGAAGGATCGCCTGAGCCCAGTAGGTTGAGGCTGTGGTGGCCATGAGAGTGCCACTGCACTCCAGCTTGGACAACAGAGTCAGACTCCGACTCAAATAAAAAAAAAAGCTTGAACTCTGGCCAGTCTTACGGGAGAAGAGATTTTCTTTGTCCTATTTTTGCAATTCCATTCCGTTTCTTTCCAAACTTTTACCTGCAAGATTTCTTTAAAGAAAGCAACATGGGCGTCCCGGCTCTGCCATCAAGCAGTAAGACACCCAATGCTTCCGTTAACAGGTCGGCTTCACGGCAAGAGTGGCTGCAGCGACTCATCCCCAGCGACAAGGACAATGCGGCCTCCTGAGCCCCGCAGCCCCTGCCAGTCGAGGCCCCGGCACCGTCAGAGCCCTCGGCCGGTCCGTCCCGCGCCAAGAGGAAGGAGGAGGCGCTGCCGCCGAGGACCTCGAGGGGACAGTGTGGGGACGCGTGAATCCGCAGCGAGGCCAGGCCGGGCTGCCCGGGGAGGGGCTGCCGCGAGGCCCGCTGCGCCGCGTGGACAGCTCCGGCGCCACCACTAAGGGAAGGCCGTCCCGGAGCCCGTGAGTTTCTAGCTGCCCGTCTCCAGAGGTGAGAAGTGACTTGCAGAGGAAAACTTTGGCCTGGCTCGAAACACGCGAAGTTGCCATGTTGCTGGCATTCCGCGTGGCAGGTTTCCCGCTGTGAGTGCTGACGGCCATCGGAGCTGGATTGGTCAGACGAAGCTGGGACCGGCGGGCTTTTCTCAACACCGGAAACAAGGAGAGTGGCTTAAGACACCCACCACGTGTGCGGGGTGAGGACGTTTTTCAGACTGGCTTGCTTGTTTCTTTACGTGGGTTTTGAGTAGGCCAGGGCTTGTCGAGTCCTCAGCTCTATTATAGCATGCTACCAATAGCTCAGGAAGAAACACTACAAAGCAGGAGAATGAACCCCCCTTGGTCCCCTTCTCCGAGGAGAGAACATCGCCTCCTACTACCACGTTCCAATTTTCAGCCACAAAAGCATGCTTACGCGTATTCACTCAGCAAACACGCATTTGTTGAGCACCTAGAGATAGTTGCGACACTCAAGGAATCAACTTGAAATGGAGAATTAGGTGATGAGAAGTAACAACAAATGGTATGGAGAATTCGAAGGACAAACACTTAAAGCTTCGAATAAGAGGAATCAGGTAACATAGGTAACATGTCATGGAGCGATGACTTTGGCCTTAGAGAAGGAGCGGGATTTTAGGTGGATGGGGTCGGGTGGTGAAAGGGGGCGCATCCCAGCCAGTGGGAGAGAGTAAGCAGAGACATTGGGGGGGTCATTCAGAGTGTGCTGGATATGGGGTGCAGGCGGCAGGTGCCGGGGCCTTAACACAGTGGCTCTCAGACCGGAGAGATCTTGCCCCCTAGGGGCATGTGACAATGTCTGGAGAAATTTCTGGTTGTCACAACTGGGTGGGGGCATGCTACTGGCACCTAGCGGGTGGGAGCCAGGGGTGCTGCAGAACATTCTGCAATATACAGGACACCTTGCAACAGCAAAGTTTGCCTAGCCACAGATGCCAATAGTGGCAATATTGGGGAAAAAACTTTGTTTTTCCGCATGGTTGGTCTTGGCCATGGACGACCTGGAAAATCAGGTGGGCCAGGTGTGATGGCTCACTCCTGTAGCCTCAGCACTTTGGGATGCCAAAGCAGGATGATTGCATGAGCACAGGAGTTCAAGCCCAATCTAGGCAACATAGTGAGACCTTGTTTCTATTAAAAAAAAAATAGGCTGGGCGCGGTGGCTCAAACATGTAATCCTAGCACTTTGGGAGTCCTTGGCAAGAAGAATGCCTGAGCCTGCAGATCCAAGACCAGACTGGGCAACATGATGAGACCTCATCTCTACAATAAAATCAAAACACTAGCCAGACGTGGCAGCGCGTGCCTATAGTACCAGCTACTTGGAAGGCTGAGGTGAAAGGATCGCCAGATCCCAGCAGGTCAATGCTGGGGTGGCTGTGAGCATGCCACTGTACTCCAGCTTGGGTGACAGGTGAGATTCCAACTAAAAAAAAAAAAAAAGCCAGCGTAGTGGCATGTGCCTGTAGTCTCAGCTACTTGGGGAGGTTAAGGCAGAAAGATCACCTGAGCCTAGAGGGTTGAGGCTGCAGTGAGCCATGATTATGCCACTGCCCTCCAGCCTGGGGGACAGGGGAAAAAAAGAAAAAAGTGAAGAGGATGGAACTTAGTAGGCAAAGAGAGATGCAGAAGGTGTTTGAGTGGGAGAATAAATTTGTTGATATTATGATTTATAGGAGTTATACAGTATAGATATGGACACCACTATAGATATGAATACAGCCCCACTCATCTTTTAAAGAGAAACCTTGTTGCGCTTAGAGGGTAGTAGGAGAGAGGTAGAAACCTGCAGAAACCTGGATGAGCTAGATCAGTTTCCACGCACAGGGACACGAAGCCTCTGAGAGAAGAAAACATGCAAGAGGTAGGGATGAGGAGGGCAAGAGAGAGGAGTGAGGGAGCGGGGAAAAGAGTCAGCCCAAATTGCAGTGAGGAAGAGGGAGCCCTGAGCTGTGTGCCAAGAAGACCTTGCTCTGCCCTCAATGAGCTTACACTTTCCTAAAGACGAGCTTACATCAGGGCTCTGTTATTCACGGGAAAGAGTAGTCAGTTCTCCGTATTCATAGGCTCTACATCCACGAATTCTACAAACCCTGGATTGAAAATATTCAGGGAAAAAAAAAAAAGAAAAAAATAACAGTACAACAATAAGAAATAATACAAGGCTCGAAAATAGGTAGATAGATAGATAGATAGACAGATGATAGATAACTGATAGACAGAAATAATATAAAGTTCATGCCTGTAATCCCAGGACTCTGGGAGGCCAAGGCAGGAGGATCACTTGAAGCTAAGAGCTTGAGATTCTGTCTCTAAAAAAAAATTTAGCTGGGTGTGGTGGTGCATGTCTGTGGTGATGCATGTTACTCAGGAGGCCAAAGTGGGAGGATCACATGAGCCCGGGACTTTGAGGCTGCTGTGAGCGGTGATCACACCACTGCACCCCAGCCTGGATGACAGAGCAAGCCTCTGTCTCTAAATAGTAATAATAATATAAGTTTTAAAATACAACATAACAACCATTTACATGGCGTTTATTATGTAAATTAGGCATTGTAAGTGTTAGATACTTAGTGTATGACAAGAAGTCTTCAGTGGGTGGTACTATTACACTGTACGAGGTATTAGGACCCGGAGATGATTTAAAGAGTAGTGTATGGGAGGATGTGCGTAGCTTATGTGCAAATACTATGCCAATTTCTTTTCTTTTTCTTTTTTTCTGAGTCAGAGTCTCACTTGTCACCCAGGCTGGAGCGCAGTGGCATGCCCACAGCCACGGCAGCCTCGACCTTCTGGGCTCAGGTGATCCTTCCACCTCAACCTTCCAAGTAACTGGAACCACAGGCACATGCCGCCATGCCTGGCTATATGCCAATAAGAGACTTGAGCAGCCACAGATTTTCGTGTCTGCAGGGGTCCTGGGACTAATCCCCCATGGATACTGAGGGACGACTGTCTGTATTTTCCCAAGGCTCTGTCAATTCTCAGAGCTTTCACTGATGAATAAAATCTAGGTGGCTTCAACTCAGGCATAAATGTCATTTGGGGCCACTTTCCCTGTAGGTCTTCTCTTCCATGGAGCCTGAAAGAAAAAAAACTGGATTTATCCAAGGCTTGTATTAAATTATTTCTGTCTTTTGGGCTGGAGATGGATTTGACACAGATGACTGAACATAGCCAGTTGCCCCTTGTTCCAGGTGGGTCCTCCCAGATTTGGCCAATAGAGAACTGCAGTGGAGACACTGTTAGGTTTGGAAGAATCTCAGTTCTTTGCCTCACAGCCGACATCCCCAGATGGTGTGCCTGTGCCAATTTCCAGTGACTGACAAGCTTTTGGCCCAGCAGTGGAAGTGATGGGGCCAATGACAAAGAGAAACAAGGTCTTCTGCCAGGAGCAAAAGCTGACATCTGTCTGGTAGCTGCAACCTGACATGGGCATGGTCCCAGGACTGTGGGCCTTCTCCATCACAGCCATTTACTGTCTGTGGTGGCTCCAGGGACCTCATACGGGCTGTCATGGGTGCAGCATTATCGTGGATAAGCCAGGGCAGAATGGTGTTGCTCTTTTTGTAACTTCCCAGAGCAGACAGAGTTGGAAGAGAATGGACATCAGAAAGGACACCTACAGAGATGGCCAGTCAGGTGAAGTCCATGCACCTAATCAAGAAGGGCTGTTGACAAGGATTTCAAAGATGGGCTTGGAGAAAGACTCTGCCTCTGTTTTTAGCCAGAAGTGCTCTGCATCCTGTAGAAATGCTCTTGACTGCTATCTACAGCAAGTCTGATAATGAAAAACAGGAGATCATTTTGAAATATCTGAAAAATCAGTAATTGTTTATAATAGCTTGCTTAATATAAAACTAGTTTGCTTAATGCTCGATATAGGTAAGAATAATCTGCAATAGCTCGGTTGACATAAGTCACTCCATCAGTCTTCCATCTCAACTGCCCACTTGACCTAGAAATGAACCCCCATTGTATACGTGTAATTGCTGTAATGTTCCCATGACCACAGACCCACAACGGCGGTCCCTTTAGCTGATCACGTAGGCTGTTCCTATTGGCCATTTGCAAGACTCCCTAGCCACAAGTTCCATGTAATTGTATGCCTTGTTAACTGAAATCCAAGAGATTGTTCCTTTTGTTTTTAGTTCCTTGTTCCCTCACCCCCTGCTATGTAGCCCACTGGTGGTTTTTGCCTTTGTAAGTTTCTTGCTAGTTTAGTTCGGGCATCAAGAGCTTTCTTGGTGTGAGCCTACTCTTGACCTGTGTGTTAATAAAGGACTCATAATTAATTAGACTCGGCTTGCTGGTATGTCTCTTCCTCGCAACTCAGTCATAACATTTGGAGGCCCAAGCGAGATATCTGCCAGGACAATGGCTGCCTCACTCCGGCCCCCTGGCTGGCTGGAGAGCTTGTAGGCAAGGCACCTCCCGAGTCACCTCAGGCCCCAAAACCTCTCATCTGGCTCAGAGGGAGTTGGGGCGACTGCTGGCAGCTTATAGCCTCCAAAGAACCTGAGTTTGTCTACAGTCTCCTGGGAGGTAAGAATTTACTTTCATTTTCTGTCTGTTTTGCTTGTGGCCACAATTCTGTTTAAGGGAGTCATGGCCTGACGAGGCTGCCCTTTGGACAGTATTCATTTGACCAAGACATTGGTTGAATAGAGTCCTCCGGTTTTCTGCCCTGAGGCTGTGCCAGGGATCTGTAACTTTTCTCACTTGGTCCAGACATGTCTTGTTTGTCATTGTGTTTTGTCTGTTTGTCATTTAATATGGAGTCACAGGCTTCTTGACCCTCCAGTCCCCTGGACTGTATAATAAAGAAGTTTCTCCTTTAAACAACAGAGGGGGAGAAAAATAACAGAAGACTGATCTTTGCCCTGTTTCCCAGGATCATAAAAATATTTCCAAGAGTAGGAATAGGAAAATAAAAAAAACAAACCAAGAGCCAAAAACCATTTTTAAAATCTTGTTCTTAAACCCTGCATGCATGACCAGTGTCTCCACCTTCCCTCTGTCGTCTCCACTTTTGGTAACTTGCCTCCCCTCTCAGACTGATCTGGACCCTCTCCTTCCCCTCCAGTAGGTTCCTCCTCCATGGGGGGCAGATTGAACCAAGTGAACTGTTTCTGGTCTCTAATAAAATCAGTTATGTGCACACATCACCCCACTTGGGATGAATATCAGTAGCTCCTTATAACTTTGTTTACTTCTGAGAAGCAAGAGTGCATTAGAGCTGAGGCTGGAAAATCTATTGTAGCCACAGCTTCAGGTACACAGACAAAGAGTTAAAAAAATGTTAAATGAGGGGACACCAGTCAGGTAACTTGGACCCTTTTTGGAGAAGCATTTGGAGAATTTGTCAGGGTTCTGTGCCTGACACCCTGAATGTACTCTATGCTAGTATGTAGACAATCTCTTGCTTGCAATTGCAGAGTTGGACACTTGTTTACAAGGCACTAAGACTCTGTAACAGATTTTCCAAGACTTGGGCTACTGGATGTCAGCAAAAAAAGCACAGCTCTGTTCACCTGAAGTATCCTATCTGGGATAGCAGCTAAAGAAAGGTAAACAAGCCCTAACCTTGTCCCCAAAAGAAGCCATTCTTCAGGTTTCCAGGCCAACTACAAAGAAACAGGTATAGGAATTCCTGGGGGCAGCAGAGTATTGCCGGCTGTGAATCCCAGAATTTGCTGAAATTACCAAGCCCGTATACACAGCCATGGCAGGAGATCAACCCCTAAACTGGACTGCTGCTGAGATACAAGCATTCCAGCAGTTGAAAATGGCTCTAACCCAAGCCCTGGCTCTAGCTCTCCCAAATGTTACCAAGCCTTTCCACTTGTTCATTCATAAACAACAAGGAATTGCAAAGGGGGTCCTCACACAGACCTTAGGATCCTGAAGAAGACCGATGGCTTACTTGTCAAAAAGAATGGATCCAGTAGCCTCTGGCTGGCCCTCTTATCTTTGGGTCATTGCAGCCATGGCCATGCTAGTTAAGAAAGAAGATAAATTAACTTTTGGCCAAAACTTGGCTTTGACTGTTTGCCATGCTGTTCAAACTTTGCTCCAAGGAGTCTGGCCACTGGATATCAAACGCTCATATCACCCAATGTCAAAGTCTCTTGCTTGACCAACCAAGACTAACATTCTCTCCTACTCAGTGCCTTGATCTGGCTACCCTGCTGCCAGATATTAATCTGGAAAACATTTCTCAGTTCAGCTGGCCTGATCTCCAGGATACTTCCCTTAAGTCAGGCTAATACTGACGTGTTCACGGATGGTAGCAGCCTGGTAATAAAGGGAGTCCGAAAAACTGGTGCAGCCACAACCACAGCTCATAATGTAATCTGGTCACAGGCCTTGCCTCAAGACACCTTGGTTCAAAAGGCTGAGTTAATTGCTTTAACTCAGGCCTTGCACTGGGGAATAGGAAAGCGGGTAAACATCTTCACTGACAACCGGTATGCTTTTGGCTATGCTCCATGTATATGCCATAATTTACAAGAAATAAGGTCTTCTCACTGCAGCGGGTAAGACTATAAAAAAAACAAGGAAAAAATTGTAGCCCTCTTAAAGGCTATATGGCTCCCTAAAGGTGAAGCCATCATTCATGGCAGAGGACATCAGAAATCAGACACTCCAAAAGCATCTGGGAACTGCCTAGTGGACCAGGTAGCTTGAGAGGCAGCAAAACTCCCAGTTAAGTCCCTGACTATTTTGCTAACCAAAACTTTTCCAATTCCTTCTCTCCCACAGCAGCCCAACTATACCCAAGAAGAAAAAAAAGAAGCGGACTTGGCAGGAGCTCACAAGAGGTCTAACGACTGGTGAGTTAAAGACTCCAGAATTATTTTGCCCACAGCTCTTGCACACACCTTAGTAAAGCAGCTTCTCTCACCACCCATCTGGGAGTTACCAAAATGACTGAACTGTTAAGTCACTTCTATCATATTAATGACTTAAAAAGCCAGACTGCTTCAGCTGCCAAAATGTGCCCTGCTTGCACCGTGAGGTACAACTATCTACTGGTATTTGTTAATACTTTTTCTGGATGTGTAGATGCTTTTGCCACAAAAACAAAACAAAACAAAATAAAATAAAATAAAATCACACTGATGGTTGCAAGGTTTTTATTAAATAAAATAATTCCTAAGTTTAGGCTCCCCCTCTCTATTGGCTCTGACAATGGTCCTGCCTTCACCTCGTTCATAGTATAGCTGGTTGGTAAGGCACTAAACATTAACTAAAAATTGCATTGTTCTTACCAACCACAAAGCTCTGGACAGGTAAAACGCATGAACTGAACTTTAAAAAGTACTTACTTTAACCAAATTAATAATAAAAACTGGTGAAAAATGAATAAGCCTTCTGCCTCTGGCCCTTCTCTGAGTTAGGTGCACCCCATACAAAGCAGGATTTACTCCATATACAATAATGTTAAGAGACCTCCCTCCTCTGTTACCCTGGTTGTGGAATCCCATTCTTGAAAAAATTACTAACCAATCTTTGTTAAGGTATCTTCAGTCACTGCAACAGGTTCAGGACATTGTCCATCCTAACGTCCATGCTGCTTTGCAGACTCCGTCTTCCACACCATGTCATCTATTCTAGCCTGGGAACATGGTCTATGTCAAAAAGTTCCAGAAGGAAGGACTGACCCCTGCCTGAAAAGGACCCTATGAAGTCATCCTCACCACCCCAACAGCACTCAAGGTTAATAAAAAACAGGCTTGAATTCATCACTCAAGTTAGGGAGGCCGAACAAAACAAAACACAACACAACACAACAAAACAAAAAACATTACTCCACCCTGCTCAGACATTTGGACTGCAAAAAGGAACCCTAAAAATCCTCTCGAGATCACCCTCCAATCTGCCATCCTGCTTCGACCACATCACTGGCTGACCACCCAACACAACTGAAACGTGAGACTCCAACTGTAAAATAGACTGATTTGCTGGTCACTGTCATTAATTTACTAGCTGCATTGCACTCAAACTTTAACTCTTGTTTTTGGCATAGGTCTTCTCACTATAGCTCCTGCAAATTGAAATGTTGCAAAAAAGTTCCATTAATGCTGTTTACTTCTCATGCACTGGATGCATTGTTGCCTGATTATGTTTACAATAAGTTTAACTAGTTTTCATATGCATTATTTACTTAATACCACCTGGCCACAACTAGCTTCAGTTTGCTGGCTCTTCCTGAAAGCAAGACTCTCTTACTATATAGGTTTAGGGGTCAGTGCTCCTATTGTCAGTCATATATACATTTTTTATTTATTATAGAGATGTGGTGTACAATTCAGGGCTAGGTATGTAAACATTGATCATGTTAGGTGGTATCTCAATTTGGTTTTGATTTGCATTTCTCTGACGATGAGTGAGGCTGAGCACTTTTTCATGTGTCTGTTGGCTGCCCATATCTCTTCTTTTGAGAAGGGTTTATTCGTCTTTTGCACACTTTTTAAAGGGACTTTTTTTTTTCCTTTCAGCGCGGTTGAGTTGCTTGTAGATCCTAGATGTTAGGCCTTAGTCAGATATACAGTTGGCAAATACGTTTTCCCACTCTGTGGGCTGTCTCCCTGCTCTCTGGATGGTTTCTTTTGCTTTGTAGAAGCTCATTCATTTGATGAGGTCCCACTTGTCTATCTGATTTCTTAAGGTATTGGCCTTTAGGGTTCTGAATAAGAATTGGTTCCCAGTTTCAATTTCCATAAGGGTGTCCCCTGCGCTTTCTAAGATTCTTATAGTTTGAGGTTTTACATTTAGGTCTTTGCTCCATTTAGAGTTAATTTTTGTGTATGGTGATAGGAGTCCTGTTTCAATCTTCTGCATGTGGTCAGTCAGTTTCCCCAGCACCACTTACTGAATAGGTTCTCCTCTCCCCAGTGGTTGTTGGGAGGCTTTGTCAAAGATGAGTTGGTTGAGGAATTGAGGCTTTGCTTCTGGAATCTCCATCTTGTTCCATTGGTCTATGTGCCTGTTCTTGTACCAATACCAGACTATTTTGATTACTGTAGCCTTATAGTAAAGTTTGAAGTCTGGAAGTGTG
>NW_007074917.1:20322-26018 GCF_000164805.1 Carlito syrichta
GTCTTGTTCCAGTTTTCAGGGGAAATGTTTCTAGTTTCTGTCCATTTAGCAATATGTTAGCTGTGGGTTTGTCGTAGATGGCACTTACTATTTGGAGGTATTTTTTTCTGGTGGTTCATCTAAAGGTTTTCCAAATTGTCACAAATCTCCAAAAACTTTTCAATGTACTTATTGAAAAAAATCTGCATGTAAGTGGGCCCACACAGTTCAAACTTGTACTGTTCTGGAGTTAACTATATTATCCTTTGTATAAACTACTGCATTTCATTTACTAATATTTTGTGAAGGATTTTGTAACTATATTTATGAAGGATATTGATCTATAATTTTATTTGTCAGATTTTGATGTTGGGTTTTGCTGGAATTATAAGTTGTTCCCTCTTGTTTTCTGAGAGTGTTCACTTTTTTCTGTTTTCTGGGAGTTTTTGTATAATTGATATCATTTATTTTTTAAATGTCTGAAATAACTCAGCATTGAAACCATCTGAGTCAGGAGTTACAAAGTTGTTTTTGATAATAAATCAAAAAAATTTTTTACAGATATGAGGCAAATAATATTATATTTTCATTTTGTGTGAGTTTTTGTTTGTTTGACTTTTTGAGTTATCACTTTTTTCATTGAAGTTGTCCATTTAGTGTTGGTCACAATATTTACTTTTTATCTTTTTAATGTCTATAAACCCTGTACTGGTTCTCACTCTACTGTGATTCCTGTTACTGTTAATTTGTGTTTCATTTTCTTGATCAGTAAACCCGGAATTTATTTAACTTGGAAAAAAAATCTTTTCAAAGAGCTGCTTTGGCTCTGATAATTTTCTCTTTTGCTTATTTGCTCTAATTTTTATTGGTTTCTATTCTTTTGTATTTCTTTCCACTTGGACTTACTTTTCTCTTCTTTTTATAGCTTCTTAAAGTGAAACTTTATATCAAAGATTTCAAATATCTCATATAAATATTTAAAGTTATAAAATTACCAATAAGCACAATTTGTTATGTTGTTTTTTTAAATCATTCAGTTTTCAAAGACGTGTCTAATCTTCCTTATGATTTCTTCTTTGACCATGGATTTTCTAGAAATGTATTGTAGAATGCCCAGATATTCAGTTGTATTTCTAGTCTTGTTGTTTTTTTTTTTTTTGAGTCTGAGTCTCACTCTGCTACCCAGACTGGAGTGCAGTGGCACAATCATGGCTACCACACTCTCAATCTGCTGGGTTCAGGTGATCCTTCCACTTCAACCTTCCAAGTAGCTGGGACTATAAGCATGTGCCACTGCACCTGGTTAATTTGTCTGATTTGTTGTGGAGATGAGGTCTTACCATGTTTCCCAGGCTGTTCTTGCACTTCTGGGCTCAGGTTATCTTGTCTTGGGCTCCCAAAGTGCTGGGATTCTAATAGGCATGAGCCACCATGCCCCACCTAAGTTTTGACCTATTTAAAACTCATAACCGCCATCAAGAAAAAATATATTTATCATCGCTAGAAGTTTCCTTGTGCCCTCATTTTTTTTTTTGAGTTGGAGTCTCACTCTGTCATCCAGCCTGGAGTGCAGTGGCACACTCATGGCCACCACAACCTCAACTGCTGGGCTCAGGTGATCCTTCCACTTTGGCCTTCCAAGTAGCTGGAAGTACAGGTGTGCGCTACCATGCCTGACTTATTTTTTTATTTATTGTAGAGATGAGATCTCACTAAGTTACCCAGGCTGGTCTCGAACCCCTGACCTCAGGTAATCCTCTTGCCTTGGCCTCCCAAAGTGCTGGGTTTAAAGGCTTGAGCCTCCACACCAGCCATACCTCCTTTTTATCTCTTCCTCACCTAACTACTGATCTGCTTTTTTATCATTAAAGTTTTTCTTTTTTAGAATTATACATAAATTGTATATATTCTTTTTTCCTCTTTCACTCAGTGTACTTATTTTAAGATTCATCCTAATGTTGTATGTAGAAATTATTTATTTCATTGTATTGTTGATTATATTGTACATTCCACAATTGTCTCTCCATTTATTCATTGTTGGACAATTTGATTTGTCAGATTTTGACTATTGTAAATGAAGCATCAATGCTTATGTTTTGAGAGGATTGAAATAATAAGAAAATAAATTTTAACTATCATTGCAGTTACCATTTCTGGTACTTTTCATTTTGGGGCATAGATCAGGGCTTAGCAATCATTTTCTGTACAGGGTCAAACAGTAACTGTTTTAGGCTTTGTGGGCCCTACAGTGTTTGTTGCAACTACTCAACTCTGCCATTGTGGAGCAAGAGCAGATATAGAGCAAATGTAAACAATTATTTGTGACTATGTTACAACAATAAAACCTTATTTATAAAAAAAATGCTAGCAGACCTTCATAGTTGCCAAACCCTGGCTTCATAGTTCCGTCTGGTAGCAGGTTCCTTCTGCCTGAAGAAGGTCCTTTAATTTATATATGTGTACACGTGTCTGTGTGTGTGTGTGTGTGTGTGTGTGTGTGTGTGTGTGTGTGTGTCTGTGTATGCGCATGTGTACAAGTCAGCTGGTCATGGGCTCTTATAACATTTATATCTTTGAAGACATCTTTATCTCACCATTGTTGTTGAAAGACACTTTTGCTGACTAGAATTCTTTGTAGATTTTTTCTCTTTCAGTACTGTAAGGATATTACTCTACTGTCTTTTTTGCATTTTAATATTGACAAGAGATCTGCTGTTATCCTTCTCTTTTTTTCCTATCATTTGAATTTTACCACTGTTTTGAACAGTTGGATTATGATGTATTTTGGCTTAATTTTCTTTATGTTTCTCGTGCTTGTGGCTCACTGAACCTTTTGAATCTCTATGCCTAAATTAATTTTGGAAAATTCTCTGCCATTAATTAGTCAAATGTTTTCTGACCCTTAATTATCTTAAATATCTTAATTGAGAACTCCAATTACATATATATTGTTACTCAAAGTTGTTTCAGAACTCACAGATGCTCTTTTAATTTTTTAATTCCCTTTTCTTGATTTCAGTTTGTTTCTAATTTCTATATCTTCAAGTTCACTAATCTCTTCTCTTGTGGTGTCCAATCCATTGTTAGTCTCATCTGGTATATTTTTTCAATCTCTAACATTGTAATTTTCTCTCTAGTAGTGTGAATGAAGCTTTCAAAAAATATCATTCATTTTTTAATTTGACTTTTTGCATATATAGAATGCAATAACAGCAACAGTTTTCATGTGTCTAATTTTAATTCCAACATCGGTGTCAGTTCTGTGTCTGTTTCTATTGATTATTCTATTTCTTATCACTTATATCTTCCTGCTTCTTTGCATGCTTGTTAACTTTGATTGGTTGCCAGACATTATGGATGCTGAACATTGTTGTTTTATTAACATATTTGGGGGATTTTTAATGGAAGTCAGTTAAGTCATTTGAAAAAATGTGATTCTTTCAAATTTTGCTTTTTTAATTTGTTAGGAGGGTTTGAATCAGTGCTCACTCAGTCCTTACCACTGAGGCAAGACCTTACTGAGAATTCTATTCAATGTCCTTTTTGCACTTAGCTATAGAACTGGTATTCTTCCAGATCTGGTAGGAGCACGAAGCACTGTTTTCTAACATCTTCAGATTGGTAGTTTGGGGTAATTCATGTAGTTTTAGATAGTTTCCTCACATTCATGTACTGCTCTGTACACTGCTGAACACTTGTTAGGACCCTCTGCCCTCTGCAGTTTTCTCTTTATGTGGCTTTCTCCTGTGGAGTTCTGCTCTGTGAACTCCAGCTATCTTATACTTCCTTCACTCTTATCACTGTCTCTTCAACTCAGGGAGTTCACCAGGCTCTACCTAGGTTTCCCCTTCTTGGATCACAACCTGGACACTCTCTTAAGGGATTAAACTTGGTGGATTGTAGGACTCACCTTATCCCTGCCTCTCAGGGATCACTATCCTTCTTTGCCTAATACCCAGTATTTTAAAATTCATATTTCATTATTTTGTTTGTTTGGGGTTTTTTTTGGTTGTTTCAGGTAGGAGGACAAATCTGTTCCATGTTACTCCATCTTTGCAGAAGCAGCAGTCCTTTGTTGGGTTTTTAGATATGCTTTTTACAAAACTTTTTTTAAAGTGATTGCTGTAGGAGGTATAATATATATCCTTAAATTTTTAGTCTTCCTAGAACAAATACCATGCTACTTACTTAAAATGTAGAACTCTAATAAACATATGCCCTCACCCTATTCTTTATGCTATAATTTTTGCATATATTATATCCACAAAAGTGAAAAGGTCCCTGTGCACAATTTTAACATTTATGCTTTAAACAGCTATATGTATTTGAAAGACCGTTAGGAAGAAAATATTGACCTTAATATTTACCTGCATGTTTACCATTTGCAATGCTCTTTCCTCTCTGATGATCACATTTCCATCTGATATTATTTTTCTTCAGCTTCTAGAATAACCTATAGTGTTCTTATAGTACAGGACTTCTGGTGAAAGAATTCTCTTAGTTTTATCTAAAAAGTCTCTATTTTGCTTTTAATCTTGAATGATATTTGTTACCGGATATATAATTTTGGATTGACAGTTTTTCTTTTGGGACTTTAAAGAAGGTGCTTCGCTGTCTTCTGGCCTTTTGTTCTCCTTCAACAATTGGTCAATACCATTCCATTTATTGTTCCTCTCTTTGTAAAGTATAATTTTTCTAGTGCTTTCAAGACTTTTCCTTGTATTATTGTTTGTGATACACTTAATTGTGGTTTCCTTTGTCAGTTTCTTGTTTGCTTTTGTTGAGTTTCTTGTGTGTGTAACTTTATTTCAGGGCACATTTTGGCCATTTCTTAAAATAATTATTCTTTCTGTTCTGTCCTTCGTCTCTTCTGGAACTCCAATTATAAGTATATTCAATCTTTTAATATTGTCCCACATGTCCCTGGGGCCTGGTTTTTTTTTTCAATGTTTTTGTATTCTTCAGTTTTCAGATTAGATAATATCTGTTGATCTATTACCTTCAAGTTCAACAAGACTTTTTTTCTGTTGTCTATATTCTACTGTTAGACCTAGCCATTGAATTTTTCATTTCAGGTATTCAGTTTTTTAGTTTTAGAATTTAAAATTAGTTCATTATTATATTTTATTTGTCTGTACTAATATTTTCTATCTTATTCATTATGAGCATATTACTTACATCCTAAGTATAGTTATAATAACTTTGCTAAATCCTTATTTGCTACTTACAGAATCTGGATCTTTTTGTGATTGTTCTCTGTTGATTGCATTTTTTTCTTGAGAATGGGTCACATTTTCCTTTCTTTTAATTAAAAACTTTTTTTGTTTCATTTGGAGTCTCACTCTGTTGCCCAGGCTAGAGTACAGTGGCATGCTCATGTCCACTACCTGCTGGGCTCAAGCTATCCTTCCACCTTAGCCTTTCAAGTGACTGGAACTACAGGCACGTGCCACCATGCTGAGCTAATTTTTTTATTTATTGTAGAGACTAGTTCCTATCAAGTTGCCCAGCCTGGTCTCAAACCCTGAGCTCAGGCAGTCCTCTTACCTCTGCATCCCAAAGTGCTGGGATTACAGGTTTGAGCCACTGCACCTAGTCACATTTTCCTATTTTTGTAATGTAAAGAGTAGTTTTATATTGAATCCTGGATGTTGTGACTGTTTCGTTCTCGAGATTCTAATCTGTTATTTCTAAAATTCTTTTTTTTTTTTTTTTTT
>NW_007074917.1:26040-42388 GCF_000164805.1 Carlito syrichta
CGGGTCTCGAACCCGCGGGCTCAGGCAATTCACTCACCTCAGCCTCCCAAAGGCGCGGGATTACAGGCTGAGCCACCGAGCCCGGCTTATTTCTAAAATTCTGAAGAGTTTTGATTACTTTTTATCAGTCAATAAGTTGGACTCAAACTACAAACCCTGGCCTATGGCACAGAGTCATTAAAACTCAATTCAGTTATTTTTGCCTGAGCTGGGCTGCTTTGAATCAGCCCAACAAATACATAGTTCATTGTTCAGATGGAAATTTGTGCTAAGTGTATATGTAGATCATAGGGCTCCTTGCTGATACTCTTTTTCTCCTCTTAGATTTTCTTCCTCACATTCTGGCAGCTCTGCTTATTCCAAAATCTTTCTTCTCATTCTTTAAGGCAATATCTATGGCTGGTGTATTGGCATTTTACTTGTCTGTATAATGTAAACTGTGAACATCCCTCAGGATAAAAGCCATAAAAATCCTCACCTCATCTCTCGCTGTTTCTTTAAACATCAAAAGATGTGTGGTCACTTATCCTGTAAAGGCTCTCATGGCTTGAAAATCCCAGTTTCACAAAAATTGTACAGAAAATCCCCTTGAAGAAGAAAGACATATAAATAGACATTAAACTAAAGATGTGGCATAATTAGACATATACCTATCGTTAGGAAAGCCAAACATTCTGAATGTATAAATTAAGTGCAAGATAATTGTTAATTATACTTGGAAAGAAACAATTATGAATCTTATTTTCTTAAGCGATACATATGACTTTGCCTCTGTTCATTTTTATGGAGCCCCCTTTAAGACAGAGATTGTGTTACTCAGTGGCATTACTCTAATCTTATGATGTTGCTTATTTGTGAACCTGAAATGCTCTTTTTTAGTGTAATGAATCTAGATTTCTAGTTTTTGTAATCCAGGCTTCAATCTTAAATTTAAAAAACCAATGAACATTATGACTGTGTGAAATATTTCTCTATATTTAGGTAAAAAAACATTCCTTCAAAGATTACCTAGACAGATAAGTAGATGTTATTATTATTATTATTGTTGTTTTTGAGTTGGAGTCTCACTGTATTACCCAGGCTGGAGTGCAGTGGCATGCTCACGGCCACTCCAACATTGCCTTGCTGGGCTCTGGCCATCCTTCTGCCTCAGCCTTCCAAGTAGCCAAAACTACAGGCATGTGCTACTGTGCCTGGACAGTGTTTTTTATTTACTGTAGAGATGAGGTCTCGCCAAGTTGCCCGGGCTGGAATTGAACCCGCAGACTCAGGCAATGCACTCACCTTGGCCTTCCAAAGTGC
The DNA here is from genome assembly GCF_000164805.1 of Carlito syrichta. Taxonomy (NCBI): domain Eukaryota; kingdom Metazoa; phylum Chordata; class Mammalia; order Primates; family Tarsiidae; genus Carlito; species Carlito syrichta. The sequence continues at coordinate 27,343 of NW_007074917.1, forward strand.
CAGGATTATAGGCCACTGAGTCCAGCCATAGATCTTATTTCTAAAGTATTTCCTTGACTGAAAACTTTTAGAAGACAAAAATGCTGGAGTCGATCTGGGCATTAGTATGAGCGTTTTTCACTGGAGGTTCACTAATTTGTTGTCTTTCTACCACGTAGGCCGTCCCTGAGGAGAATACTGCCTCTTTGCAGAGGAGAGTGGTAGAACTGGAGAGAGAAAGGGGAGCCCTGCTCCCTAGCACTGCAGAGCTGGAGGAGCTGAAAGCTGAGAATGGTTGGTGCACGAGCAAACCCTCATTCTCCATCTTCTTGTCCCACGAGTGCCTCTGTTTTCATCCCCATCCGTGTATGCCATGTGGATCATCTGATTCTATGATAATAAAGATGTAGATAGCAGAGCTAGCTGTTGTCAAAGATAAGTTTAACAATCAGAAGAGAGTACCATCTTTATGCACGTGTAATATTTTGCAATATGAACTGTACACGCTCTAGGAGTTCTATATAATTTATATTCATTTTGGAATGGTCCTGGTATCTTACAGAAAGTATCACTTGAGCAAGACTTCAATAAGATGATGAGTTTTTAAATAGGCCAAATGAAGAAAGCAAGGATATTCTGGTAGCGAATTTGTGGGATGAGGTCACAGAGGCCAGCATAAAAATTCCAAGGTAAAAGCCACTTTGGTTTTCACTCATGCAGTGCCCGGCTTGGAATCCTGTCCCTTTCTTTTAGACCAGCTGATTCTTACTCATCTTTCGAACCTCAACTAGGACATTATCTTTTGCAGGAGTTTAGCTCTGTGCCCCAAATGTGGGGTTACATGCATTTTTGTGTTTCTACACATGCTTGTATATCTTTAACAATGTATTGAAATTATCTGTTTATGTTTGTATTTTTGCTATATTATAAGCTCTTCAAAGATAAAGTGTGAGGTCTTCAAGGGCAGGGCCATTGGTTTTTATCCTCTCCCGAGAACTAGTGTATTACCTGGCAAATAGTGGCTACTGAATAACGTTTTGTTGGATTGAACTAAACTTAGCATTTCCCCGTATTGGACTGTATGTGATCAGTTAGAAGACTGCGACATATCTCCTCCCACTTATTATCTGCTCATAAGGTCTTCATGGATTCACTAGCATATAATTAATGCCTTATTGAACTGTTTCATCCTGGATTAACTGGTCCACTATGCTGTATCACCTAGGAATGAGAAAGAGACTACCAAGTAAAGTTTGTAAAACCTTTATACTTTAAAGCCCAAATTTCCAACTTACCAATTTTCCACCTAGCTCTAAATGGAGGCTTATGCACTCATTATTTCCATTATTGCTAATTAATAAAGACCACCTCAAATTCAGCTCATGATTTAGTCCCCTCAGAACACTTCTTTGGACCTTATTCATGATGCTTATTTTGCGGTTTTGCAAACAAAACCTATCCTGTTCATGTGGCTTTCACACGGTTTGGAGGTATTATATGAGTTCCATTCCTTTCCTCTTTTCAGTAGGGATTACTGACCTTGAGGTTTTCTGTATTGGTTTCTGTGTCTGATCTCATAGATTACCTTTGCTTTATGTGTCATATTCTATTTAACTCATCTTTTTTTTTTTTTTGAGACGGAGATGCAGTGGTTGACTCACAGCCACCACAGCATCAACCCAAGGGGCTCTGGTGATCCTTCCGCCTCAGCCTTCCAAGTAGCCAGAACTACAGGCATGTGCTACCACACTCAGCTAATTTTTTGATTTATTGTAGAGATGAGTTCTTGCCAAGTTGCCTTGGCTGATCTCAGACCTGCAGACTCAGGCTATCCACTCACCCTGGCCTCCCACAGTGCTGGGATTACAGACTGAGCCACCAAGCCCAGCCTTCAACTCATCTTTTGCACTGTCATTTCTATCACTGTACCCTTTTCTCACATAATCTTGTAAAGTGTCTGAATATATCATATACTGCCTTGAACACATTTATCTCATGGATGCTCTTTCAGTCATTCAGCAAATATCTATGAAGTCTTTTCTATGTGCCAGGCACTATTCTAGTTGCTGAGGATACAGTTATGAACTTGCTGGAGGGGAAGACAGGCCCCAAGCATGTATGCAGAAATAAGAAAATTTCAGAGAATGTTAAGTGTTGGGATAAAAATGAAACAGCGAACTGAAAGTGTGCCTTGAGAAAGAGGAGGGAGGTATCAGAGTGGTCAGAATAGGCTCTCTGAAGACTTGAAGCTAGAATGATGCAAAGGGAACAGCCATGCAAAGAAGCTAAACAGAGAGTATTTCGAGTAGAGAAAAGAGCAGTGCAAATGCCCTGAGGTGTGAATCATCCTGATAAATTTGTAGGACAGAAGGAAAGGCCCTCTTTTTTTGGAGTAGAGTGAACAAAAAAGGGGCAGTGCAAGAAGAGGAGGTTGAGAATTAGTGGGGTCAAAACTTGAGGGATCCTGTAGGTCACGTTAAGACTTTCAGATAAAGTGTAAAAACAGAGTTTACTTTTATTCTAATTTTTGTGTGTGTCTCTTTTAGCTTCTTAAAAAGAATATAAACTCCTTGGGGATAGTAATACCAGTGCTCAATATATACACATTCTAATAGAACATGGAGAAGCACTCATGTTCTGGATTACGATCCCAGTTTTCTGAGCTAGCTGTATAGCCTCATCAGTTCATGTCATTTCTTTGTTTCCTCATGTGGCCACTGAGGAGATTGGATAACTCTCTTTTAGTGCTAAAATTGATGCCCTTGTGAATATATGTGTAAAAACACTGAAGACGTTGTGCTGTATTAATGCAGATGTGTTTTACGAATGCAGTAAACTTACGGATAAATGAAGGCAAATTTATGGCCCTAAAAGTTTCAAGCTTTCGAGCTTTTCAACGCCACAGACAGCTGCTTCATTTCACATGCCCTGGTCTCCTTTCCTGTCAGGTCTATTTTGTTTACTCCACTCAGGTTCCTTTTCATCACCTAGTCGTACTCTGTCTTATATCTCGTTTTTTCTTATTCTCTTGACACTTCTTTATTTTAATTAAAAAAACCGCTTACCCAAACTATTTTGTTTTCCTCTTGAATATTACATGCATCTCAAATAACTTCACATGCATTTCTGTCTGTTTTTTTCAAACACCACATATAAAGATATTTCTTTTCTGACTTCAGAAAAGCTATCTTCTCAGACTACTCTCCTGAACGCTCAGAATAGAACTTGGAAAGCAGATAGAGATGTCAGTGAGGTAAGTGATAGGTTCCTAACATACTCAGAACATAAACTAGATTAAGAGAAGGTAGCCTGAAATGTAAATATTTCTGAAATTTTCTAGTGCTGATAGAGATGTATATACCTATACAGTGAGATCTATTGAAGAGTTTTCTAATGGCTATTATTTCTCATTGACTCTCTCATTTGTTTCTGAATATTTGGAATTCTTTGTCCTAAGCCAACAATAATACAAGAGTTACTTATTTGGGATTTGATAACCCATTTCTCAGACTGGGCTATCACTTATCTTAGACGTGGTGGCTCATGCCAATATTCCCAGCATTTTGGGAGGCTGAGGTGGGAGGATCACTTGAGTCTAGGAGTTTGAGATCAGCCTGGGCAAAATAGCGAGACCATGTCTCTCTAAACAAAATAAAAAAATTAGCCAGGCATGGTGGTTGCACCTGTAGTACCAGCTACTCAGAAGGAGGCAGAGGTGGGAGGATCACTTGAGCCTAGAAAGTTGAGGCTGTGGTGAGCCATGGTCATTCCACTGCAGTCCAACCTGGGTGAGAGCGTGAGACCTAGCTTAAAAAAATATCACTTACCTCAACTTCTTTGTTCATTTCAGAAACGTTTTCTTTTCTTTTTTTCTCTTTTAATTTTTATTTTAAAATTGCGGGGTACTATTCAGGGTTAGGTATACAGATATTCATTGTGCAGGTATCCTTATTGATGTGGTGTATCCCCAGGCAGATACGGACTACTGTCAATCCCAGCTCCCCACCCTCCACCCCTCAGTTTCCCACTACTTTCAGTTCTTTTCTTTCTTTTTTTTTGAGTTGGAGTCTCACTCTGTCGCCCAGACCAGAGTGCAGTGGCCGCTCCCGGCCACCGCAGCCTCGACCTGCTGGGCTCCGCGATCCTTCCGCCTCAGCCTTCTAAGTAACTGGAACTGCAGGCGCGCACTACCACGCCTGGCTAATTTTTTGATTTATTGTAGAGATGAGGTCTTGCCTGCCCAGGCAGTCTTGAACCCGCGGGCTCAGGCAATCCACTCACCTCAGCTTCCCAAAGGCGCAGGATTACAGGCTGAGCCACCCAACCTGGCTCAGTTCTTTTCTTATAGTAATATGGTAGCTGTTCAAAGCCCACTTATGAGTGAGAACATGTGGTACTCAGTTCTTTGTTTCTGTGAGAGATCACTCAGTATTATAAACTCTAATTCCATCCAGGTTGTTGCAAAGGTCATTATTTTTTTCTTCTTTATGGCTGAATAATATTTCATTGTATATATGTTCCACATTTTAAAAATCCCATCCCCTTTGATGGGCAGCATTGTTGGCTCCATGTTTTTGATATTGTGAATAATCCTGCGATAAACATACATGTGCAGGTATTTTTTTTTTTTTTGAGTTAGAGTCTCACTCAGAATAGAACTTGGAAAGCAGATAGAGATGTCAGTGAGGTAAGTGATAGGTTCCTAACATACTCAGAACATAAACTAGATTAAGAGAAGGTAGCCTGAAATGTAAATATTTCTGAAATTTTCTAGTGCTGATAGAGATGTATATACCTATACAGTGAGATCTATTGAAGAGTTTTCTAATGTCACCCAGACTGGAGTGCAGTGGCCACTCCCGGCCACCGCAGCCTTGACCTGCTGGGCTCCGGCGATCCTTCCGCCTCAGCCTTCCAAGTAGCTGGAACTACAGGCGCGTGCTACCATGCCCGGCTAATTTTTGATTTATTGTAGAGATGAGGTCTCACCAAGTTGCCCAGGCGGGTCTCAAACCCGCGGGCTCAGGCAATCCACTCATCACCTCGGCCTCCCAAAGTGCTGGGATTACAGGCTGAGCCACCAAGCCCGGCCTGGTATCTTTTTTATAGAGTGACCTGAGTTCCTCCAGGTATATCCCCAGTAGGGCGATTGCAGGGTCATATGGAAGGTCGATTTTTAGAACTTTTAGGAATCGCCACACTGATTTCCACAGAGGCTGTACTAGTTTACACTCCCACCAACTGTGTAGAAGTCCTCCCTTTTCACCACATCCTCTCCAGCATCTGTTATTTTTTGAGTTATTGATGATGGTCATTCTGACTGGAGTTAGGTGGTATCTCAGTGTAGGTTTAATTTGCATCTCCTTGATGACTAGTGAGGCTGAACATTTTTTCATGTATCTGTTGGCTGCTCATATGGCTTCTTTTGAGATATATCTATTCATACCTTTTGCCCACTTTGTAGGGGGCCGCGTGCTTTTTTCTTTTCAGCACATTTGAGTTCCTTGTAGATCCTTGATGTTAGGCCTTTGTCAGACATGGAGTTGGCAAATATTTTTTCCCAGTCTGTGGGCTGTCTCTCTGCTCTCTTGATGGTTTCTTTGGCTTTGCAGAAGCTTGTCAGTTTAATGAAGTCCCACTTGTCTATCTTTTCTCTTATGGCATGGACACTTGGAATTTTGATCAGGAATTGGCTGCCAGTTCCAACTTTCATAAGAGTGTCTCCTGCATTTTCCAAGGTTCTCACAGTTTGAGGTTTTACATTTAGGTCTGTGATCCATTTAGAGTTAATTTTCACGTATGGGGATAGGTAGGGGTTCTGTTTGACTCTTCTGCATGTGGTCAGCCAGTTTTCCCAGCACCATTTATGGAATAGGTTCTCCTCTCCCCAGTAGTGGGTGGTGGAGGCTTTGTTGAAGATGAGTTGGTTGAGAAATTGAGGTTTTGCTTCTGGAATCTCAGTTCTATTCTATTGGTCTATATGCCTGTTCTTGTTCCAATACCAGGCTGTTTTGATTTTTGTAGCATTATAATATAAAGTCTGGGAGTGTGATACCTCCTGCTTTTTTTTTTTTTTTTGCTGAGGATTGTTTTGGCTATTCTTGGTCATTTATGTTTCCCTGTGAATTCCTGTATTGTTTTTCTAGCTCTGAGAAGAATGTTGCTGGTAATTTGATGGATATTGCATTAAATCTGTAGATTACCTTAGGTAAAACGGACATCTTAACAATGTTGATTCTTCCAATCAATGAGCATGGAATATTTTTCCACTTGTTTGTGTCATCTTTGATTTCTTTGAGCAGTGTTCTGTAGTTTTCATTGTTAAGGTCTTTTACATCTCTGTTTAGGAAGATGCCAAGGTATTTCATTTTTTTGGTGGCTATTGTAAATGGGATTGTGCTTTTTATTGGGGTTTCTGTTTGTTTATTATTGGTGTATAGAAATGCGATTGTCTTTTGTACATTTATGTTATACCCTGAGGTTTTGCCAAAGTCCTTTATCAATGTAAGGAGGTTTTTGGCAGATTCTCTTGGGTTTTCAAGGTATACAATCATGTCATCTGCAAAGAGAGATAACTTGACTTCCTCTTTTCCTATCTGGATATCCCTGATTACCTTATCTTCTCTGATTGCTCTAGTCAGGACTTCATAAAATCCAGCACCCCATTTTGATAGAAACCCTCAAATATTAGGCATAGGTGGTACATACCTCAAAATAGTAAAAGCCATCTATGAGAAACCCTGTAGACAGCATACTCTGAAACAGACAAAAATTGGAACCCTTTTCCCTGAAAACTGGAACAAGACAAGGATGCCACTCTCTCCCCTCCTTCAACATAGATTTGTGCTTTAATAAAATCATCTTTATTGTAGCTTTAGTGATGTTTCTGAGTGGGTGAAAGAGGTGTGTGATCAAGGCTCCCATCTTTGCCAAGCTATCTTGACATTATTTCTTACTACCAAGCTTTTAATGAGTATTGGGGATAAAGTTCAAAAATATACCTGAAATTTAGATAGGCAGTTTTGCTAATTAAAGGCAAGTCTATCATAGCTAACTTTATGTGTGAAACACATTAATTTTCTCATTTGCTTCTCATATTCTTATGAAAAAGATATTGTAATCATCTTCATTTAATAGACAAGGAAAATTAAGACTCAGAACATATGAGGAACATGCATGGGGTCACCCAAGCAGCAGCAGGATCTCTAGCTCCAGAGTCTGAATGTCCTTAACCAATGAGTATATCTGCCTTCTTTATATTCAACATCAACTAAGCTGCAGCTCACATTTTATTCATGTAAGAAAGTTTAAAACTGTAACTGAGGTTCATGACCAAATGGAAAGCCAGTCCAGTGGTACATTTTTGTTCTAGGGTGTTTCTACCCACATTGAAGCTTGAGGGTCCCTTAAGTTTATTTCATGTCAGCACTGTAGCTCTAAAGCCAACTTAGGGCCTCAGGGCTCGAGGAGAGGAGTGGAAGTTGCTGGAATGGTCAGGCCCTACTGCTTGATGGCAGTTCCATGGGTGATTTCCACCAGCCTGGCTGCATGCACTTCACCATTTTAGAGATTCATGCTGTAGTGATACGTCATCAGTGGGCTCTTAGGTGCTGGTTTATGTTGTCATGTCCGACGTAGTGGAAAGCTGCTGACTTGTAGCTGGTTGAATGAGATGTGATGCATCATTTTCTTACTTTTCCTTTGGTTAAAGCTGGAGGAATTGAAGAATCTGCAGTGGCAATACTTACAGATTAACCAAGAGATCACTGAGTTATGTCCACTGAAGGTCAACTTCAAGAGTCTCAAGATAAGGCAAAAACATTTCAAATTATGCAAGAGGAGCTCAAGCAGGAAAACCTCTCCTGGCAGCGGGAGCTGTATCGGCTCAGGTATGATAATTCCTCTTTTCAACTCTTTTCATTTTCTTTCAACTTTTTATTTTGAAATAACTGTAGGTTGATAGAAAGTTGCAAAAATAGTACAGAGAACTTCTATGCACTCTTCACCTAGTTTCCGCCAGTGGTAACGTTTTACAGAACTATAGTACAATAGTAAAACCAGGAAACTACCATCAGTACAATATACAGACCATATTCAGATTCCACGGTTTTACACACACTCATTTGAGCATTTGTGTGTATTGTTTTACGCAGTTTTGTCACATATGTATTCATGTAAGCACCGCCAAAGCCCAAATACAGAATTACTCTGTCACCACAAATATGTCTTTTGTGCTACTAGTTTATAGTCACATTCTTTCCTCCCTTTCCTCTCTCGCATTCCTTGCCTCTGGAAGTCACTAATCTGTACTCCATTTCCATAATTTTGTCATTAAATGGAGAAGTTCTAGTATTAAAGAAGCAAATCAGAATAAAAGAGGCAGAAAACGGTAGAGGCTGCCATCTTCCTTGAATCTTATTTGCCTATTACTAAATTAGAATATAGTAAAATTCTCCAGGTCAGGTGTGATGTTGTAGGAATACAAGCGCATGAGGCTTAAAGCAAAGCTGGGTATTAAATTATGGTTCTGCCGCTTGTGGGCTGGGCTGCCATGGGCAAGTTATTTAACCTCTTTTAAACCTTACCACTGCAACCTCAAAACTTGAGGACTAACTGTATGTAAAGCACTCAACCTAGTCCCATACGCAGAAGGCAGTCAAATCCTGGTAGTTATTGTCATCTCTTACTTCTGAAAGAAACCTGTCTGCTGGTCCATGCCTTGTAGGGTCTGCGAGAGTAGCCTTTGCTTCAAGTCCCCTGTGCTGCATCATGTGGCAAGACGGCCAGACAGCTGGGAAGACTTCGCCTGATCAGTCTCTCATGCTGTGAACCAATACCACGCCTCTTTTTTCCCTCAACACAGGTGAAAACAAAATCAGTGGGACTCTACCCGAACCCCTATCGTTGGCTCCTGTGGCACTCAGCAGCAGGCAGTGATATTAGATACCCAAAGCTACAGTTGTCAAAGGGTAAGAAGGAAGAGGATGAAGGGAGATGGCTCTTCTTTCAGACGGGGCTGGCCATGTGGGGGCCAAGACAGGGCATGTGGAAGTCCAGCCACTGAGCAGCTGATGGGTCTGAGTCTGGAAGAGGATGGAAGATTGGAGGAAATCTAGTAGAATTTGCCAAGCCGTTGACCCTGAGGGGACTTTCCTCTCAGGATGACTGGGGAAGAAGAGGGACACACCCCTGTAAGGTGAAAACTCTCTGACTTTCAGATTTTTCTTGCAGACCCAGAATGGTGCTGGGCAGAAGCAGGTCCTGTGTTTACTCTGCTGTTCCTGGACCCGAATGCCACTGCTGGCAGTCATCTGCTTTCTGATGAATTATGTCCTACTCATTCTATGCTTCTTGGGTTATCTGTAGACTTAATTTTAACTTTTTGTACCCTTCCTCTCAAAACTTTCCTCATTTTCAACATCAGAACTATCATTTCCAATGGAACAGTCTTTCCGTGTACAGGTCTTCACTCCAACTCTCCACAGAAAGTGCCTGCAAAAACAGAGGAGGCTTTGAGGACAGGTTGGAGCTACAGGGACTAGCAAGTCTGCTTTCTGCTACTGCCTGGGCTTGAACATCTACTAATCGGAGAAGCCCCACAGTTGACCTAATATCTGTCCAGATTTTACGGGGTCCTGATCTTTTGTGGTCCTGTGGAAGATAACTGAGGAATGTCTTACTAGTCAAACCCATAAACCTAATAATTTGAAGTGAAGCATCATTTTGATTGATAACTTTCTTTGCCTCATTTGCCTGCGTTTTCTCCTGCTTCTGGGGAAGGTGGCTCTGCCATAAACAGTGTTCAAGGGATTAAACACATCACCTCACAGGACATCCGATGAGGTCTCACAGAAAGGAAAACTGAAGAACTCTCCAGGGCTTTTAGCTGCTCGACCACAGAGGAGGACAGCGTCTTCTTCCTTGGTGTTCCACACAGTTGGAGGAACGATTTGCGGCCTGAACTGTAAGGATGGGATCCCATTGCTTTTTCCCTTGATCCCGTGAATTTTAAGGTATTAAGTGTCCTGTGTCTTTCGCTGAAAGGAAAGAACTGTCTATGGGCAGCAGGGTTCAGATTCCCGTCATTCTGTGTATAGGGACTGTGGGCGCCCAAATGGTGCTCAGCGGCCAGTCCTAGAGGAGGCCCCCCAGCCTGGAGTCTGACTGGTCTGACACCACTCCTCAAACTCCCAGCCTCTTGGAATACTAAGCTAGTTGCTGTTAGTGACAGTTATTTCAGTTTGTCTGCCATACAGCGTCTGCCCTCTGTGGTAATGGAAGGAGACTATAGAGAAGACAAAATAGTAAACCTAGACCTGAGAAGGCCTGTCAGGATGGAACTCCACTTGTGCCGACTCCCTCCCTCCTCTCCTCTCCCTCCCCCTACCAGCTGCTGCTTTTCTTACTATGGACATCATGTGTTCCCGGCCTATCCTCACCCCCAGAGAAGAGAGAAGACTGGTGGGCTGACCGATCAACACTCAACCTTCTGTGGTGGTTAAATCTTGGTCACAACATCTCAGGAGATGTCCTGAGAAGCTGCAAAATAACGAGATTATTTTCACAATGAAGAGTTGTGGTCTGTGTGTGTGAGTGTGTGTGTGCTCAGGTGCTGACATCCCTGTGTGTGCATGCCATGGGGAGGAAGGTAGGGACTGGGCAGCCAGGAACGGGCACGGGGTTGAGGGCTCTACACATTCCCTCGCTGGCCTTGGCAGCTGGACCCCAGATGATGAGTGCAGCGAGGAAATTCCATTCTCGTGTTGAATCAAGCAAGCTGGGCCTCAGGGTGTGAGATTCATGCGTGGTCCTGGGAGAACCCGTGTCTGGTACATCTTGAAAACATTAGGCCCCTAGAGTTCCCTCTCGGTGGGAATGAGAGAAGGGAATTTTAATGTCATACAGCAGGATAAATAGACATTATGTGTTTTCATATTAAGTTGTTGCTTGAGAAAAGCTAGCCCACTTTCTCAAGTTACGATAAGTGGCTTGACTGAACCAAGTCTATCTGGCTTCAAGGCCCATTCTGCTTTTGTGTGCCATACCTCAGTACCTCATCACATATGCACTTGGAACATTTGCTAAGGAGAGGTGAGGTTTCTTGGTGTCATTTCTGATTAAATTCTGTGGTTTTCTAGACAACTATTTATCTGGGTAGTGTCATAATATCTGGGTTAATTCCTATTTTGACACTACAGGAGAATTCTAAATGATGTAAAATACTTTTTTCCCTTGTGCAATTTACTCTTCCTATAAAATAACTTTGATGCCACCATGAAAAATAGGTCATGAAGTAGGAGAGACAAATAAAGAAAACTTTCCCCGGGCATAGAATCATTAGATTTGGAAGTGACCCAGAGGTTTTCTATTCCTCATGCGATTGCTCTCCTCTGTCATGGACCACTATCATTCAGTCCTGCTTGAACACCTTGGGAAGTTCACCATTGTGAGCAAATCAGGTAGGAACTCTACAGACAAGATTCTGAGATGCTAGGTCAGATACAAGAACAAACACCCCCAAATTCTCAACAGTTAGAGCATTGCTTTTAGTCAAATACTCCAAGCCCCTCAAGTGATGGATGGTGCTCCACTCAGGTTGTCGTCATTCTCACTCAGGAATCCAGGCTGCCAGAGAAGCCACTCGAGAATTGCAAGTTCCTTGGTGGGCAGTGAAGGGAAGAGCATGGCAAAACTCAGAATGGTCTTCGTCTCCACCAGAAAGTGATGCCTGTCATAGGCCAGAACAAGTCCCCTGAGCATGTCTGACTTCAAGACAGGAGTGGCAGGAGCGGAGGGTGCAGTCAATCTTAATGAACAGCAATACAGGACACCGCAGAGACCTCTGGTTCTTTCAGAATGCTTTCTACTGTCTGGAACCAACTCTTTCTACCAGGGAGCTCAGACTCCACACTGCCCCCAAACCTTTGAACCTCTCCCCCTCTATACCTTACTTTTTCCATTGTGAGTTAGTCCCTTCTGATATTCAATGGGTTAGTGTTTATTTGAACAGCTACTATGAAAACCCCACTTTTAAGTGTTATTTCTTTTTCAGTCTTACCAGAATCCACGTATAAATCACTTTTCTCATGAAGTCTTTCTTGATTACTGTAGCCTGTGCCAAGCGCTTCTAATTCCTTGGCTGTCACAAATGTAACTGCACCCTGCCTCCCCAATTTAGGACACAAACGCTGTTCTACAGCATTTTCTAATGTGTTTTCGGGTTGATTATTTGTTTCTTTGACAAGATGACAAACTCAGAGTAAGAGCAACGTTTTCTGTGACTGCCCCATGACCCTCACCCTCAAGACTTTGCAAAAGACCAGGCAGAGAAACATTTAATCCGTTAGAAACGTAAGTGCCTAAAGCAGAAGGAACTGACTCAAGCATCGGGGCATAGCTGTGAGGACAAGGTGGCAGAAAATGACAGAAAACCTGAATATGGAGTTGAAGGAGCAGCTCAGAGTTTCTTGCCTTGAAGTGACAACAGCCAGAGAGGGAGTCGGGCGTTGATGGAGGAGTCGGGCGCTCAGAGCAGATGCTGGCACTCGTGGAGGTGGGTAATCTGAGTGGTGGGGGAGTCATGGAGCACAGGGCCAGAGGAGCCAACCAGCTCTTAGTCCGTGGTGGGGGGCAAGGTCTTCACTGGTAGGCTTTTAACATCTTATGGCCACAAGGCCTGGCTTGGGTGGTGTAGAGAATGCGCAACTGGAGTGGAAACAGAAGGGAGGGCCTCAAGCCCAAGGCACAGGATTTGGCAGCCCCCTAGAACCCTAGACCAGGCAAAGAGTTGCCTAGTGCCTGCTGACAATCTACAACCCACTTCCAGGCCTGTTGCACCGAGGCACGGAGTTGGGAGGAGGACCGCAGAGATGAAGACAGAGTCTGTCCTCGGAGAGTGTGTGATCCCACGGGAAAAAGCACATGGGAAATGGGACAGGTCAGGAAGCAGTGGCTGATGTGCATCAGCACTGAGACCAAGGGCTGCTGCTGGAGGCCGTGTGAGGGCACCACAGATCCCTGGGGCTAGTTTCTGTGATTGTATTCTGTGATCACAGAATCCCAGAATGTCAGAAATGGGGGGGACTTTACAGGTTAGCCAAGTGAGCTCTTCATCTATTTTCCATTGGGGAAATCAGAGATAATCAGTGATTGGCCAAGTTATTTAAGCTAACGTTTGTGAATCACCTCGTCTGGTACCTGGCAATTGAGTACACCCCTCTGTGTTAATTTGCTCACCACGGTCCCTCAGAGGCTCGGTCACAGAGCTGAGGGGATCACGGGCTCTTCTGGGCTCTTCTGACTCCCAGTCCCTGGACTTGCCGATGCGCGAAGTCAGCCTCATGAAGAGGCCCTTGGTCGTGCCTGACATCTGGACTCTGGGCCTCACCAGACGACTCTCCAGTCCCCACCTCTAGGGAGCACCTCTGGCCTTCCTGATTTCTGGTCAGGGGGTCAAGGACATTAAGCTGCCTCTGTTTCAGATCCTCTTCTTATGACCAAGATGGGTGAAGGTGGGAGGTTTGTGGGAGAGTCAGGCAGGGGCCTCAGAGGAACACCAGCAAAGAGGATGGGACCCACGGTCCTCATTGCTTCCTTACTGCACAGGTGTGTTCCCGAAGCTTCTCATTTCTGGTTTTCTGTGTGAAGACCTCTTGTTGCAGAGCGGCCTAGGAGCCAGGGCATGAGAAGCAGAGGGCTTGTGAGGATGCAGGATTCTTGGTCTTCTTCACATGCCTTCACCCACCAGCTCTCAACCCTTGGTTAGATTGACTTGGTCAATACGTCTCCAGCAACCCCTTGGCATCTCTTTAATCAACCAACTCCCAATTTCCCCTGGTTTGAAGGGGTGGTTCAAAGAATGTGGAGAAGGATGGAGCTCTCCAGTGGAAACAGAAAGCTGACTCGGGTGGAGAGACAGGAGAGCCCTAGGAGTGCTCGTAAAAGGGACTCTTTAGGACCATGGAGAGCATGGGGGAGGGTCTCCAGTGGGATGAGGGTGAGGCAAGGTGTGCAGAGATGTTCCAGCTAGCAAGTGGTGCCAGGGTCAAGAAGTCTCAAGTCGGGCGCCGTGGCTCACAGCTGTAATACCAGCAATTTGGGAGGCAGAAGTGAGAGGATTGCCCGAGCCCAGGGGTTCGAGACCAGCCTGGATAACTTGGAGGAACCTCTTCTCTACAATTAGTCAAAAAATAAAACAGGCATGGTTCTGTGCACCTGTAGTTCCAGCTACTTGGAAGGCTGATATGGAAGGATCTCCTGAGACCAGTAGGTCGAGGCTGCAGTGGCCATGAGCATGCCACTGCACTCCAGCCTGGGCAGTGAAACTCCAACTCAAAAAAAAAAAAAAGGAGTCTCGGTGGCCACCAGAGCAGTGAGCCTCATCTGATGTTTCCTCTTCATACCAAGATCCAGGATTCCATGCAGCTCTTTCTTTTACGCATGATAGTCAAGGCCAAAGGAAACCCTGGCAAAGCTTCAGCAGAATAACCATTTGGCACCCCCTGAAACTAGTGTTCTCTTAATATTTCTTCAACTTTTTTGGTTAATAAAAATAAAAAACCTCTTTATGTTTAAAATTAGGGATTTATTACCTGTTATTTTTTGAGTCACGTCTTCTTTAGGCATACAATTGAACTGTTTTAAAAAATTGAGTAATATGTGACTTATTCCCAGGAAATATTGCTTCTCCAGGCATAGTCCTTCAGCCCACTGTTGTCCTTACTGGCCTGTACAGCTTGGTAGTGACCAGCCTCAGGATGGAAGTAGGACAGCACTTGCACTGGGGGTTGGAAAAATTTTCAAGATAGATAGGTTGTAGAGATGCGTGTAGATGTTCACTTTGTCAGGAGCTGGACCAACTTGGATTTTGACAGCTACAAAAGGAGCCAGATACAGAAATGTGAGTGAAATGACACCATGATGCTAGGCAGATTATAGTGCCCCTCCTTGATCACCGCTTCAAGCCGCTGCCTGGCTGGCCTCTGGACACAAGTGAACAATTTCAGCAGTTTTGACTCCCAGCTAATTTGGCATTACCTGCACCCACGATGACTTCTCTTTAGGGAAG
>NW_007074918.1:0-823 GCF_000164805.1 Carlito syrichta
GGTAGCACGTGCCTATAGTTCCAGCTACTCGGAAGGCTGAGGTGGAAGGATCGCCGGAGCCCGGCAGGTCGAGGCTGTGGTGGCCGGAAGTGGTCACTGCACTCCAGTTTGGGTGACAGAGTGAGACTCCAACTCAGAAAAATAAAACAAAATAAAATAAATTAAGAAAGCGTCCACACACTTGGACTGTGCCCCCCGCCCTGAAGGCCTGCCTCTCCCGTCCCCTCCCTCTGGCATCTTCAGTATTCCTCAAAGCCCCTGGACACATCGTGCCCCAGGGCCTTTGCTCAGCTGGACTCTCCATCTGGAGCTTCTCCTTCTCCTCAGAGCTCAGTTCATCCTTCCTGGACTTGCCTCGTCCAGGGAGCCCTCCTGGATTTCCGGGACAGGTTACTGACAGGGGCATGCCCATCTCTGGAATCCCTGTCCCTGCTGCCAGAACTGGCCCTGGGGCTCCAGAAGGGTGGGGAGGGGCTGCCCCCCCAGTGCCACGCCCACCCCCAGCGTGGAGCCTGGCGCCCAGGAGGGCGCTGAAACCACCTACCTGGATAAACACAGCAGAGGGCCGGAGGACCCGGCAGCCGCAGATCTGAAAGGATTCTTCAGCACCTGGCTAGATTAAAAAAAATTTTTTTTTTTTTGAGTTGGAGTCTCACTCTGTCGCCCGACTGGAGGGCAGCGGCCGCTCCCGGCCCCGCAGCCTCGACCCGCCGGGCCCCGGCGATCCTTCCGCCTCAGCCTTCCAGTAGCTGGGACTACAGGCGCGCGCCACCACGCCCGGCTGGTTTTTTTGCTTTTGATTGATTGTAGAGATGAGGTCTCG
>NW_007074919.1:0-1044 GCF_000164805.1 Carlito syrichta
GGGGCACCGGCAGTGGACACGACTGGGGTGCGGTGAGAGGCGGCTCCCGCAGAGCCCATCCTTCCTGCCAAGATGGCGCCTCACTGGGTCCCGAGAGGCGCCACCCCTCTCCTAGGACACAGCAGGGGAGGGTCTCCGGGGGAGAGGCCCCGTCTGGACTCCCTCTTTCCCCCTTGGCCCAGGTCCCCGCGGCTGTGGTGGGAGGCCCCCGGGGGCACTGCGACTTACTCTTGCACCTGGGCATGGCGCGATGCCATGTGCCGTCATCCTGGCAGACGGCCGTGAAGGAGACCAGCGCCTGGTTCCCCTGTCGAGCAGAGGTTGGAGACGCCGTCAGTCCTGGGAGGAGCGGGAGGGCTCGCAGGCCCTCAGCTCCCCCTCAGACGTGGCCCCTTCTCCCTCCTCCCCAGCCCAAGGCACAGATGGGAGCGCTCAGCCACGGGGCGGCAAGTCAGAGCAAGCGCGAGTCGTCAGACCCAGCAGTCGTCTCCCTCGATTCTGGTCTTCTCCCACAGAGGTCCACAATGTGCAGTTTTCTTGTCTTTTTTTTTTTTTTTATTATTCAGTCTCACTCCATCGCCCAAGGCTGGAGGGCAGTGGCACGCTCACGGCCACCGCAGCCTCAACCCGCTGGACTCCGGCGATCCTTCTGCCTCAGCCTTCCAAGGAGCCGGAACTATGGGCATGTGCCACCACGCCTGGCTAATTTTTTGATTAATTGTAGAGATGAGATCTCGTCATTCTGTCCAGGCTGGTCTCAAACCCCTGGGCTCAGGTAATCCTCTCACCTCTGCTAGGATTACAGGTGTGAACCACCATCCTGGCCAGGCTGATCTTGAACTCCTGGGCTCAAGTGAGCCTCCTGCCTCAGGCACCCAAAGTGCTGGGATACAGGCGTGAGCCCCCACACCCAGCCAAATGAGCTTTATTAAGAACAAATACCCCCAGCACTTTGGGAAGCTGAGGTGAGTGGACTGCCTGAGCCCGCAGGTTCGAGACCCGCCTGGGCAACTTGGCAAGACCTCATCTCCACAATAAATCAAA
>NW_007074919.1:1493-10527 GCF_000164805.1 Carlito syrichta
AAAAAAAAAAAAAAAAAAAAAAAAAGAGTAAATACCATCCCAGAGAGTTAGCCCTGGGAAAGATTGTAGAGGATGAGTATGAGAATTGGGATGTCTGGGTGAAATATACATAACGTGAGAAACCGTGCGCCTTGCTTTGCATTCTATGACGTGAATGACAAATGCAAGACAGCACGGAAGGGGGGTGGTCGTAACACGAGCAGACCCTGCTGGCGCTGTCTTCTGGCCCAACCCCACCCCCAGCCTCCGGGGGTAGCTGGGCGCATCCTGGAGTCGAGAGCAACCCTGGTTTGATGTGTCATTCCCACGTGTGCCATGCGGGCTGGGTGAGTGTGTGGGCCTTTCCTGCACCTCCTGCATCTAGGCACAGCCTGGGAGCAGACACCTGAGGTGTGTGTTGAGAGACTTAACGACGACTTAAGGACACATCGTAGGTCTCTTCTCTAACTCCGGTGAGGCATTTGTGGTGCGCCTAGGGAACAAGGACGGAACATCCGGTCCTGGGTCCGCGGCCAGGGAAACTCCAGTCGTACTCTTTTTTCTTTTTTTTGAGTGGGAGTCTCACTCTGTCGCCCAGACTGGAGTGCAGTGGCCGCTCCTGGCCACCACAGCCTCGACCCGCTGGGCTCAGGAGATCCTTCCACCTCAGCCTTCCAATAGCTTTTGGGTTGACCAGCTTCTGTGAGATTGGTCAGTGGATACAACCATGTTCCTTCTCATGTTTGCACAGCTGAGAACAAGACGGTAGGCCCGGGGTAAGACTACCAATGAGTATAAACGTCTCAGGGCAGGAGGGGGAGATTTGGGATTTGGTCCTTGCGGTGAACAATCACTCCATGGTGTCAACGAGTCACTGTCTCTCCACCCAGCCTTTCTAATCCTCAAGGGGTTACTGGACGAGGTCAGTTGTTCTCACACGTGGCTGCACGTTAGACTCACCCGGGTCTCCATGGGGGCCCCGACACCCACATCTATAGAACTCTCTAAGTGTTTCCAGTAGGCAGCCAAGATTGGGAGCTGATGGACCAGATGACTCTTCCAGCCCAGCCCTCTATGACTCCAGCTGGGATGAGCCTCAGTGCACCGTGGACCTCCTCCTCCGAGAAGTCCCTCCTGGCCGCCAGGCTGGCTCCCCCCCCGGACCAGGCTCTCACCTCCACGAGCTGGTAGCCTTGCTTGCAGGTGGCAATGAAGTAGTCGCGGAACTGGTACTGAGGCTGCAGGTCCTGGATGATGGTGAACTCGTCTAGGGTCTTGGGCTGGGGGCACTTGATGACTGTGGGGCGGCCAGAGGGCATGTTTACTCCCGGCCCCTTGTGCCCCTGCTGCCCGGCCGGCCGGCGCGGGGGACCCCGGCAGCCTTACTCTCCGTGGTGTAGTGCAGCTTCCAGCCGCGGCTGTCGCCCGACTCGTCCGCGAAGAACAGCAGGTCCACGGCGCTGCTGCTGGTGTCGAGATCAGGGGGCCTCTGCTTCCCACAGAACTCGCCGATGTTCCTCCCGTTGGCATAGATCTGGTGGGGGAGGAGGGAGGGTTATTTCTCGAGCTTGGACTTGTTTGTGTGAGTCGGAGTCTCACTCTGCCGCCCAGGCTGGAGGGCAGCGGCACGCTCCCGGCCACCGCCGCCTCGACCTGCTGGGCTCCGGTGATCCTTCGCCTCAGCCTTCCAAGCAGCTGGAACCACAGGCGTGCACCACTACACCTGGCTGGTCTCAAACCTCTGAGTTCAGGCAATCCTCTCGCCTCAGCCTCCCAAAGTGCTGGGATGAGAAGCGTGAGCCACTGTGCCCCACTGAGCTTGGCTATTTTTACATAGGGCCACCTGGGCAGTAGCCTGGTGGCCAGGGTGATGGAGACAATGGCGAAATCTGCCTTGTGTGGGTTTTCAGCTGACGAGAAAGGAATGCCCGGAATTCACTTTTTCTTGTGTGGAAACGAGCCTAGCCCCTGTGTGCTATGGCTGCTCCTCTCCCAAGTAGCCAGAGGACTCCGGGGGGCGGGGCACGTGGGGATGGGAAGGAGAGGAGGGGTCTTCCAGGGGCAGCAGACGGTGGTTACCTGCAGCTGGTCATAGGGGCAGCGAACTTGCTGGTGGTCGTCAATTTCGAAAGGCTCCAGGAACTTCAGGTGGAGGGTGAGGCCGCGCTCCACCCGGATGCTGTAGTTGCAACGCAGGTCGGGCGGGTAGGGCCGGGGGTACTCCAGGCTGGAGACGTAGCCTGACGGCTCCGTGTGCAGCTCGTGGCTGCACTCCGCTGGGAGAGCAGAGCCACGGGCGTCACGGGGCGCCCCGGGGGGCCCGGCCAGCCCGGCCCCATCCCTGCCTCCCTCCCACACCACCCGCTCACCCTGGCAGGAGTGCCCGTCCTGCTGCAGCTCGTAGCCTGGACGGCAGGAACAGAAGTAGCCGCCGACGTAGTTGTGACACAGGTGTTGGCACCGGGGCTGGCGGCCCTCCTCGCCCGAGTTGCTCTGGGAAGCACATTCGTCGAGGTCTGGAAGGGGTGCAGGAAGCGAGGCTGTGTTCCGGGAAGCTCTGGGTGGGGTCTCTGGCTTCAGAGAGGTCCCTCAACGGAGGCCTAAAGGCGCCGGCCGCTCCTGGCTCCCTGGACCTCCAGGCCTCCCAGGGCTCTCTGGGGACTGACCAGGGGGACGGAGCCCAGGCTGACAGGCTCTTCGGGAAAAGCTCTCTTGCGGGGGGGTGCGAGAAAAGCAGGGCTGCCGGCTTCTTCGGGTTCGGGACTCCCCTTTCTGGCCTCCACGCAGTATGGCGGAGGCCAGGAGGAAGAGCCCCCTCCGGACCACTCACCCACAGCGTGGTAGTAGGCCAGGAAGCCCTTGTAGAACATGAGGGTCCCGTTCTCCTCGTTGGAGAAGTCCGTGTGGAAGGTCAGCAGAATCTTGTTCCCTTGCGACAGGAATTCCTTCTTCCCCGGGGGGTTGCCCAGGGGAGCGCCCAGCTGCCCGCAGAATCGCCCCAGGTTTTTCTTATCGGCAGAGAGCTGGTGGGAGAAGGGGAATTGGGGTGGGGGGAAGGACCCCCGTTGGGGGGGGTCGCGCTCTCCTGCCCAGAGGGAACCACGCCCACGATGGCTCCAGCTGCCGCGGTGACCTTCCTCCGCACCCCTAACCTCCACGGACTCACTCTCGCGTGCTCTCCGGGCCTGGCACCTCACCCCCGGCCTGTCTCCTGTACCCCGGGAGGTTTCAGACCTTTCTTCATCTTCTCCGCTGAGCTCGTGGTAGCATGTGCCCGTCCTTCCCATCCCTTCGCTCCCAGGGCCCAGACTGTCCCACGCGGTGCTGTCTCCCTCTTCCACCCCCCCACCGTCGCAGGCTCACACCCCTGGGCTCCCGGACACACGTGAGCTGTGGGGGTCCCCAGGCTCGGTCCCCACCAGCATGCCTCGCTTCCCCGACCCCCTTTCCTCACGGACGCCTCAGGCCCTCAAAAGCAGAAGCGGGGCCTGCCCCGTTCCTCACTGCCCCGGCCACCAGACACCCTTCCCCCGCGCTGCAGACTTCCTCAGTCCTGTGGGCCGGAGGGACGTGCCGTTTTCACGGCCTTCTCTCACAGCCCTGGGGGTGTCCTGGGAATGGCGGCTGGGGGACCCTCACGGGCTCGCTTCAGCCCCGGATCACATTGCTTTCCATCTTTTTTGAGTTGGGGTCTCACTCTGTCGCCCAGGCTGGCGTGCAGTGGCACGTTCACGACCCCTGCAGCCTCGACCTGCTGGGCTCAGGTGATCCTTCCGCTTCAGCCCCAGTGAGCTAAAGCCACAGGCGTGTGCCACCATGGCCGGCTAAGTTTTTCGATTTGTTGTAGAAACGACATCCTGCCAAATTGCTCAGACTTGTCTTGAGCCCCCGGGCTCTGGCAACCCTCTCATCTCTGCCTCCCAAAGTTCTAGGGTTACAGGCACGAGCCACTGCGCCTGGCTGTTCTGAGACATAGAAAGGGGGGACTGGGAGGTGCCCTGGGTGTCAGAGGCAAGGGTTCTGCCCGCTGTCCCTGCTAATGTCTACGCTGTGCTGCTGGAGCGCACATTTCTCCTCCTCCTGTCCCTGTGTTCCTGTATTCTCCGTAGAAACAGGGAAACTGGGGCACAGTGGTTTCCCAGAAAGTCCCAGCTCGTCAGCAGATGGGGCGGGTTTTCCGAAGACAGGACTTTCCTGAGAGTGGGCCTGTCCCTCCCTTCTCTGGGGCCCTCCTCTCAAAGCTCACTTGGGCCTCTCAACCAGAGGCGCCCACCCAGGGCCACACCTGACTCCCCGAGCTCCAGGCGGCCGTCCGCTCCTACGGGGCCGGGCCTGGGGATGGGCGTGCTGGACAAGGCCTCGAATCCCCTCTGCCCTCCCAAGCGGACCCTACCTTGACATAGTCATAGAAACAGCCTTCAGAAGGCTCCAGGTCAAACTGCCAGAAGACAAGCTTCACCCTGTACCCCGTGGGGACCGTGATCACAGTGGTCGTCTCGAAGTTGTGGGGGTAAGGCTTGGGGAACCCAGGGGACGTCACCTCCCCAAAGAGCTTCGGCGGGAGGGGGACCGAGCCTCCCGCCCCGCGGAACAGGGCCGGCACCAGGACGCACCAGAGCCACCTGCCAGGAAGAAAGAGGGTGCCTGTGGGGGAGGAGTGCAGGCCCCGGCGGTCGGGGCGGTCCTGGGCTGGGGATGGGCCGGCCCCGCCCCGGGCCGCCTCCTGTCTGCCCGCTCTGGACATCCCCGAGCCCTTCTGGACGGGAGCGGGGAGGTGGGGAGGTCAGCCTCTGCGCGGCATCGGGCGCCTCTCCCCAGGGCAGGGTCCAGTCCGGAGGTCAGCCACGCTCCCCTTCCACTCCCTCCCAGCCTCCTCCCCTGCCCAGCAGCCCCCCTTCCAGAACGGGCCTGGCTTGAGCCCCGCTAACGGGACCTGCGAACAGAGGCCGAGGGCTTCTAGTCCTTGCTCTCTGAAGAGGCTCCCAGAAGCTCAGCAAAGGCCTCTGGGAGAAACTGCCAGGGGCGTGTGGGAGACACCAGTGGGTCCCCTGCCCCCCCCCGCTCCCTGCCGCCGGCGTGGAGGGAAGATGGGAGAGTGGGTCAGCCCCTGCCTCCTAGGTGTCCCCGGTCCTCGGAGGAGGGATGGGGCCTGGGCCCATGTGTGCGCAGCCTGGGACAGACGGGGCGCGTGGGAAGGGGCATGTTTCGGTTTCCGCGAGCACGTTAGGAGCCGGGTTGGCTTCCCCCCAGCTTCTCCTCCCCTCGGGCTTCTCCCCCCCTCAGGCTTTTCACCCCTCGGGCTTCTCCCTCCTCGTCTCCCGGGGCCATCAGCCTCACTCACATGTCTCAGGCTGCCCGGATCCCAGGCTCTCCGGCCAGTGTTCTCAGGCGCTGTGAGCTGAGTGAGAGGGCTGTCATGCAGGAGGGAAGGGGAGGGAATGCCTGGGAGTGGGGGGCGGGGGGCATTCCCAGAGGAACGTGGCGGGGAAGGAACTATTTGCATAAACAAGAAATCCCGTGTTCACTTTGAGTTTGGATTCTGAAATCCCTGCGGGTGGTGCCATCTGCTGGTCCACAGGGGAGCGGGCCGAGAAGACGGGGGTCTCGGTTTTGGGGCCGGGGAGGTCGGGGCTGTGGTCTCTACACTGGACCAGAATTCTCAGAGGCTTTCCGGGTCTGCGGCTGTGTTCACGAACCCTCTGCCCGGAGGGCTGTGGCAAAGCACGGGCTGCGAGGGCCCTTGTCCAGGCCTGTCCCTTCCCGCGACCCCATTCTTCTAGCCCTGCTCAGCCAGCAGCCCCGGCCTAGGGGTGGCGGGGTTTCCATGCCCAGGATGAAGCGGCAGGAATGGCGGCAGACCGGGAAGCTCGAGCTCTCTGTGTCGTGCCTGGCCTGCTCTGCCCATGAGGGACACCCAGACACAGCATGGGAACTGTTGCGTTGGGAGGCCCCCACGCAGGGCGGGTCTCGAGATCCTCCCTCCCTGCCGCCAGGGGCTCAGGCCGGCCATGGGCCTGGTTCTTCTAGAGGCCGGGGCAGGCGCAGAGACCACGGAGAGTCCTCTGTCTGTCAGCACCGGGCCAACACCCCGCCTAGGGCTCGGGCGGGGGGCAAGGCTGTGGGGCAAGGGGAACTCCGCCTTTTCGGGAAGGAAGCTGGGCCCCTGGGAGGGAGGAGGGGCTCTTGCCTCTCGTGTCCACCAGGCCAGAGTGTCCCGCTTTCACGTTTTGCTTCTTTGGGAAACCTCTCCTCACCCTCTCTCCATGGCTCCAAATACCCAATGGCGCTACGTCCCACAGGGGTGGGGGGACTGGCCTGGGGCCACAGGCCTCTGGTTCTTGCGCCTTTGTGGGCGGTCCTGTTGGCTTTCCTTATCGGATCCATCCCTCCGTCCCTCTGCCCATCCGTTCCCCTCCCCGCTCGTCCATGCGTGGGCTACCTGTTCAACGTGCAGCCATGCAGGGCACTTTCCCAGGCCGTGGATTGCAAAGACGCCCGAGGTGGGGAGGCTCCCCATCGGATGGGTCGTCACTAGGCGTGGTTATCCGGGCACAGGGAAGAGGCAAGACCAGTCGAGGCTTGGAGGGTTTCTCCAGCAGGCTCGTGTCAGGGCTGAGGGACGAAGCTGGTGGCAGGGCTGACCCGTGACCCGATCATGACATGACCCGTGGCTGTGTCAGGCCAGGAGAGAGAAGGACGGGGCCAGATCGGAGGCTGAGCGGGAAGAGGAATTTTATCTAGCAAGTTGCACGTGGGCATCCTAACAGCAGTGTGGGGTGTGTGTGTGTGAGTGACAGTCACAACAGGGGAAGAGAGAACAGGTAAGGAGGAAGGCCTCGGCTGAAGCTCTCCCATCCGTCCCTGGGATTCTGAATTCTGCCCTGGAGTCGCACTACCTGATGGGAAAGGGGCAAAGCTGGACCCCAGAGATCAGGCCAGCCCTGCCCCCGCTCTGCCCAGGCACTCACAAGCACCGTCACGCACACGACTGGCACCAAGGGAGACAGAAGCAGCAGACGGGGAAAGATTGCGCCTGTGGTTGTTTAAAAATGGGCAATCAAGGCATTGCTGTATTGGCCATTCCTGTGAGGCTTTGGCTCTGGGGGAGAGAGTTTCTCTCTTAACGTAACATAGTTTTCCTCTATGGATCTCTCTCTCCATCTCATCAACTACATTCCTAGGTCTAATCTGGACCTAGAGATAGAGATCTAGATATACATAACTACACCTTCGCAGGGAGAAACTGCTATTATTTTTTCGGCAACGAAAGAATAAGTGAAATAAAATAAATAAAAATGACACATGCTCATTAAATAAAAGTTAGCAAATAGGAATAGGGGAAAACCTAACAGTGCAAATCATTTAAACGAAAATCACCTCTGCTTAGTCTTTTGAGAGTTTTTTTTTTTTTTTTTAAATTTTCTGTAAAGGTGGGGCTTTCTCTGTGTTGCCCAGGCTGGCCTTGAATTCCCAGCCTCAAGCGATCCCCTCGCCTCAGCCTCCTCACGGAAACTACAGGTGTGTGCTGTGTCTGGATTTCGAGAGTCTTTTTAACGTTTCATGCTGCATGTAAGTTTTTGTTTTTTTTTTTTAAAGGTAACCACACGTATGTCCAACTTGGAATCCTCCTGGTTTTCAGAGATAAATCGAACCTCTGACCACCTAGCAACTTGACTCTCAGTGCTAACAATTAGCTCTCTCTCGTTTTGCGGCATTCATCTTCCATTTCCATCGAGCAGGTACATTTGTGTCTTTCACTGTGAATCGTCTCAACGCTTCACTGAAAACTAAAACGTTGGCCTTCTCAGGTGGAGCGCGGCCTCGATGGATGACGCGGGTGGCGGGGGCCCAGACGGGGCATCTGAGGACCTTCCTGCCGGGGCTGGGCTCGCCTGGTGTCCACAGATGGGCCAGCGGGGAAGCAGGAATCAGGGGACGCCGTCTTCACAGAAGAGGGGATTCCCGGGGAGGCTCCCGGAAGGGTGTGGGGACAGGGAGGGGAAGAGGGTGATACGGCAGGTCTTGAGGACCGCCGAGCACTGTCATGGCGTGCTGGGAGAGCACAGCCTTCCAGGCTCACAGCAGCCGTGGGACTTGGGCCAGCTCCTTTGTCCCCCTGAGCCTTAGTTTCCCCACCTGTTTTTGAGTCGGGGTCTCACTGTTGTCCGGATGGAGCGCGGTGGCATGATCGTGGCTCACCGCAGCCTCAGCCTCCATGGCTGAGGCGATCCTTCTGCCTCAGCCTCCCGAGTAGCTGGAACTACAGGCGTGCGTCGCCATGCCCAGTTAATGTTTTGCGTTTTTGAAGAGATGGGTGGCTGAGGCTGGGCTCGAACTCCTGGGCTCGCGCGACCCTCACACCTTGCCCTCCAGACTGCTGGGACTGCAGGCGTGAACCACACACCTGGCCCGGTTGATAACTTGTGGACGACAGCACAGCCTGCGCCAACCCGGCGAGGGGACTCAGCGAAGCCCTTGCCGGGCACCGGGCGCACAGACACGGAAGCTAAGGGAGCCCTGACCACGCGGCATCCGGGAGCTGTGGCTGGTGGTGGCGCCCGTAGCTCGGGCGTCTGAAGGTCGACTCGTCCTCGGGGTGTTTCAGAAGTGAAGCGCGAGGAAACGCCTTCCTCCAGACCCTCGGAGCGGGGAGAGGGCCGCGCTGCACAGCGCGGGGAGGGACTCGGGGATCGGGGCGAGGTTGCCGGGCCCCGGGGAGGGGACTCGGGGTTCGGGGCGAGGTTGCCGGGCCCCGGGGAGGGGACTCGGGGTTCGGGGCGAGGTTGCCGGGCCCCGGGGAGGGGACTCGGGGTTCGGGGCGAGGTTGCCGGGCCCCGGGGAGGGGACTCGGGGATCGGGGCGAGGTTGCCGGGCCCCGGGGAGGGACTCGGGGTTCGGGGCGAGGTTGCCGGGCCCCGGGGAGGGGACTCGGGGTTCGGGGCGAGGTTGCCGGGCCCCGGGGAGGGGACTCGGGGTTCGGGGCGAGGTTGCTGGGCCCCGGGGAGGGACTCGGGGATCGGGGCGAGGTTGCCGGGCCCCGGGGAGGGGACTCGGG
>NW_007074920.1:0-532 GCF_000164805.1 Carlito syrichta
ATGGCATATGAGACCTGTGAATGACTGAAAAAAATGAAAGTCCTTATATACGTGCCCAACATTTTGGTTATCTTTCTCTCTCTTTCAAGAAATGATTTCCTTGAAAGCAACAAGCAAACCTTTCCTTTCTTGGCATACATGATAGGACTGCATATTAAGACATGCCTCATATATGAATTCCATATGGATACCAACAGTTCCACTTATTTCTGTCTCCCTCAAGAAATCTTATCATAGTTCAAATGAGTGAAAATGATACCTATATTATTTAGCTTGTACAGAATCTGTTCCAATTTACTACATAGCCAAATTGTTCCAATTATTTACCAAATATAGTATATTACCAGTCATTATGACACACCTCAAAAACGTTATCATATATTCCAGACAAGAACCACTGTTTTAGGAGCTGAAGCAGCAGCAAGGTCACAGATCAAGCCCATGCCTTAATCTTCTGATGGTCACCTATCTAGATTCATATATACATTCGTGATCAGAACTTTACACAAATTACTATAGCAATAAAAAATTA
>NW_007074921.1:0-1077 GCF_000164805.1 Carlito syrichta
ACTTCATCTCTACAATAAATCAAAAATTAGCGGGTGTGGTAGCGCGCGCCTGTAGTTCTGGCTACTTGGAAGGCTGAGATGGAAGGATCGCCGGAGCCCAGCAGGTCGAGGCTGCGGTGGCCGGGAGCGGCCACTGCACTCCAGTCTGGGTCACAGAGTGAGACTCCAACTCAAAAAAAAAAAAAAAACAGTAACAACAATGTTATGTTTAAAAAAATTTGTGGCTCAGTAATCCCAGCACTTTGGGAGGATGAGGCAAATGGATTGCCTGTGCCCGCGGGTTCGAGATCAGCACGGGCAACTTGGTGAGACCTCGTCTCTACAATAAATCAAAAAAATTAGCCCCTGCTATGATCACCCCCATGTGACCTGAGCATAAACCCACCCACTTGTGCAACACCAGGAGACTTCCCCACTAAAGCCAATATGGACGTCAAGATCCTGACTTCACATGCAAGTCGTACTGTATACACGCTGTGTACAGTGTGTGTGCGCACAGGGAAAACGCTGCGAGCATTTGCACCAGAACACTAGTAATGACCATCTCTGGCTGGAGGGAGCACAGGTGACTTTTTTTTGAGTTGAAGTCTCACTCTATCACCCAGGCTGGAGTGCAGTGGCATGCTCACAGCCACCGCAGCCTTGACCTGCTGGACTCTGGGGATCCTGCCACCTCAGATTTCCAAGTAGCTGGAACAATAGGAATGTGCCACCATGCTTGGCTAATTTTTTGATTTATGGTAGAGATGAGGTCTTGCCCATTTGCCCGGGCTGGTCTCAAACCCCTGGGCTCAGGCAGTCCTCTCGCCTTGGTCTCCCAAAGTATTGGGAAACAGGCTTGAGCCACTGCACCCAACAATTTTTTTTTAGAGAGATGGGTTGTCACTGTTACCCAGGCTGGTTTCAAACTCCTGGGATCAAGTGATCCTCCTGCGTCAGACTCCCAAAATGCTGGGATTACAGGTGGGAGCCACTGCACCTGGCCAGGAATTAAGAAAAGTAATCTTTACTGCAGTATTTCTTTTTTTTGAGTTGGAGTCTCACTCTGTCACCCAGACTGAAGTGCAGTGGCCGCTC
>NW_007074921.1:1501-13674 GCF_000164805.1 Carlito syrichta
TTGATTTATTGTAGAGATGAGATCTCGCCAAGTTGCCCAGGTGGGTCTCGAACCCTCGGGTTCAGGCAATCCACTCACCTCAGCCTCCCAAAGCGTGAGATTACAGACTGACCCACCGAGCCCAGCCTGCAGTATTTTTTAAAGATCAAAATTAATTCCAAAAAAATCCATGATGAATTAAATGCCTTTTTTTTTTTGAGTCGGGGTCTCACTCTGTCATCCAGGCTGGAGAGCAGTGGCACAATTACAGCTCACCACAGCCTCTACCTCCTGGTCTTAGGCGATCCTCCTGCCTCAGCCTCCCAAGTAGCTGGACTACAGGTGCACGCCACCACGCCTGGCTAATTTTTGATTCCAAATTTTCAAATAAACACGGAATCAGTTTCCCTCATCCTGTAATTGAGCCTATTGTTTCAGGTATTTCCTTTTCTCCTTATCCTTTTCTTCCTCCATGCGTGATCACCTGCCCATAGTTATTTGGGTAGAAGGTAGTCAATAATAGTTGACTTCATCTTCTAACTTCCAGGGGCTGCCTGCAAGATTAATCCACTTGTTTTCCTTTCTAAGAACAATGATTCTTAGGTCATGCGGACCTCCTCAATGGCGTCCAGAAGTTTGATGTAGGAGTCGGGAGACAGGGCAGTGGGGGGTTGGGGACCTGAGCAGCTTTGATCACCGGAATCTCACCTCCTGCACACCCGCCTAACCCATTCAAGCCTCCAGTGACATTCAAAGGCAGGTCAGATTGGAGAGTTTGCCTCCTCCACCCTTGAATAAACCTTTCTCTGCTCCTAAGCACTGATGTGTGTGTCTGCCTCTCTGCGCATTGGGAACTCGCGCCTACCTTTTGGGGTTCTCCGATAACCCCCATCCTCGCTGTCTAGAACCGCCCGCTCACAGCCCATGCTTGGGAAGCATGGCTGACTGAATGAAGAGCAGGGGAGGAAACTGAGGTGGAGAAGCAAGGAGGGTGGACCACAGGGACTGAGTGTGGAGGGCTCCCACCCAGGGGGCCCGGGCTGGGGGTCCTGAGGACCTCACCACCCCCCAGGAGGTCCCAGAAGCAGTGTGGGACGAGGCCAGCAGGGGGCATCGTGACCAGGGCGGGAACTACTCGGGGTTCTGCTTTCAGGGGAGCAGAGAGCCCTGGCAAGAAAGACCAGAGACAGGGAAGTTGAATAGCTCACCGTGTGGGTTTCCTAGGCCTGCTGTCACAAATGGCCCCAACTGGGTGACTTAGAACAACAGGAACTAGCCAGGCGTGGTGGCACACGGCTGTCGTTCCAGCTACCCGGGAGGCTGAGACGGAAGGATCGCCTGAGCCCAGGAGATGGAGGGTGCGGTGAGCCATGATTGTGCCACTGCACTCCAGCCTAGGCGACAGAGTAAGACCCTAGCGCAAAAGAAAAAAACAGACTCTGATTCACAGTTCCAGAGGCAGAAGTCTGGAACCCAGGTGTCAGCCTGTCCGGGTTCCCTCTGAAGCCTCTGGAAGAGGATCCTTCTGGCCTTTTCCAGCTTCTGGTGGCTCCAGGCATGCCTTGGCTCAGGGCAGCGTCACTCCCATCTCTGCTCTTTGGTCACACGACCTTCTCTTCTGTGTCGCTACCTGTCTTAGATCTCTGTGAGTTTAAAGACACGTGTCATTGGATTTAGGGCTCGCTCTAAATCTAGGATAATCTCACCTTGAGATCCTCAGTTTAATTACATCTGCAAGGACCCTTTTCCAAATAAGGTCACACTCACAGGTTCCCGAGGGGCCATATCTTTAGGGAGCCACCCCTCAGCCCACTACTCTTGTGGACCGGGAAAGAAGGAAGGATGTGTGGCTGGCCGCGCCCCAAGAGCCCCCTCCTCTGTCTCTTGAAACCCCCAGGAGCCGGGCCCTGCCTCCCTTGGTGCCAGAGGAGATGGGTAAGGTCTGCCGGAGGCAATGTTTGTCCCCAAGGAGGAAGAACAAAGTAGCAAACCTGTGATCAGCGGGGTAAGTCCTGACCTGCGAGGACAAGGTCCAGAGGCAGGGAGGGGCGTCCCTTAGAGAAGCCTCATCTATTCTTCTCCCTCCACTCACAGAGATGACCTCATGGCCCATGTCACACCCAAAGAGCTGGGCTCATTAGTGACGTGCCCACGGCCCCAGGGCAAAGCAGGAGCCCCAGGCTGACCCCAAAGTGTCCCGCACTCCTCACCATTAGTGAAAAGACAGCAGAGAAGAAACCATCACCCTTATCCAGACTCCCTGCAGCCTCCCAGGTGGTCTCTGACTCTCAGTGACCTCCCAGAGTCCAGCTTCCACCCAGCAGCAGGCAAAGCTCTCTCCAAGCGAGTCGCCTGCCTCAGCCCAGGCTCAAACCTTCGACAGCCTCCAGTCCCCACAGTCCAGAAAGCCCCACAAAAGCCAAGGGGAGAGGTGGATGAGGCCTGTGACGGCGGCTAGGAACTGAGCACAGGGGAGTAAGTGAGCGGGACAAGGGTCCAGGGACTTCCTGTTCCAGCTTCTTACCCTGAAGTGAGATCTAGGTCCAGGGAGAAGGCAGCCCGGGTACTGGTCACAGCTCGGGAGGTGCGGTAGGACCTGGCCTCTGTGTTCACTTCCTTCAGGAGGAGAGGCCTTTGGGAGGCTTGGGAGAGACGAGCTCTTTGGAAGAGCCTCTTTCAGGGGGACTATAAGACAGTGCTTGAGGCCACATGGTTTCAGACTGGCCCCAATTGAGCCAGACTGGTCCCGATCTCCCCAGACTGCTGTGCAACCGTGAGCCACCTTCTCACCCTCTCTGTGAAACCTTGGCTTCTACAGCCTAAAATGAGGGGCCGGATGACCCCGGGGGCTCTTGAGCTGTTTGTTCTGCTGAACTTCCTCCACTACCCCATCGTCCCTGGGAGTTAGTGTGAAAGGGACCTGGGATCAGAAAGTCCAGTGGTGACCCTCCATCCCCCACCCCAAGTCCAGCAGGTGTCAGAGACCTGGGCCACAGTTGTGGGGTAGGGGAGGAGGACAGCAATAATCAGGCCCCCGGAGGAAGGAGAATACAGACCAAGGATTCCTTCTTTCTCTCTCTCTCTTTTTTTTTTTTTCTTTTTTTGAGTTGGAGTCTCACTCTGTCACCCAGACTGGAGTGCAGTGGCCGCTCCCGACCACCGCAGCCTCGACCTGCTGGGCTCCAGCGATCCTTCCGCCTCAGCCTTCCCAGTAACCGGAACTACAGGCACGTACTGCCACGCCCGGCTAATTGTTTGATTTATCGTAGAGATGAGGTCTCGCCAAGTTGCCCAGGCGGGTCTCGAACCCGCGGGCTCAGGCAATCCACTCACCTCGACCTCCCAAAACACGGGATTACAAGCTGAGCCACTGAGTCCGGCTTTTTCTCTTTCTTCATTGTTTTTCCCCCAATTATATAATTACGCCTTTATATCTTTTCAATGTAAAGGATTCCAGAAATACCTGTGAATGTAAAGTAGGGGATGACCGTCTCTCTCCAGGGGCCGTATAGGACAGTGCCCAAGAGCACAGTCTCCACTTACCTGCTATTAGGCCTCGAGCAAGTGACTTGGTTTTTCTGGGACTCAGTTTGTCATCTGTGTAGTGGGCTGTTGGAAGGATCAAATGAATTAGCACACACAAAGAAAGCCGTTGGGCAGGACCTGGCCCAGCAAATGTTCTCACCTGTGGGAGCTATTATTAGTCACCGTTACACCCTCTCACTCCTTCATGCAGTGACAAACCTATGAATGTGCAAGTGTGACTTAACAATCCCTCGTCTACACAACCGTATACACCCGCACATAAATATACATATATATAATACTTTAAATATGACATACTTCAGGCATTTAGGTATATTCTGTGATTTTTTTTTTCACTTCAAATATGTGTTCCAAGTCCGTGAGTGAAGGCGCACCGTATTCTTTTTCTTTTTTTGTCTTTTTGAGTTGTGTCTCATTCTGTTGCCCAGATTGGAGTGCAGCGGTACAATCACAGCTCACCGCAGCCTTGACCTCATGGGTTCAAGTTATTTTTCTGCCACGGCCTCCCAAGTAGCTGGGACTTACAGGCAAGTGCCTCCACACCTAGATAATTTTTAAAGGTTTTTTTTTTTTTTTTGAGTGGGAATCTCACTCTGTCACCCAGGCTGGAGGGCAGTGGCATGCCTCTAGGCCACTGCAGCCTCAACCTGTTGGGCTCTGGCGATCCTTCTTCCTCTGCCTTCCAAGTAGCTGGAATTATAGGTGCGCACTACCTCGCCCAGCTAAGTTTTGATTTATTGTAGAGATGAGTGCTCGCCAAATTGCCTGGGCTGGTCTCAAACCCGCGGACTCAGGCAATCCACTCACCTCGGCCTCCCAAAGTGCTGGGATTACAGGTTGAGCCACCGAGCCCAGCCTGAAGATTTTCAAAATGGAGATTAAGGTTTCGCTATCTTGCCCAGGGTGGTTTCAAACTCCTGGGCTCAAGTGATCCTCCCACCTTGGCATCCCAAAGTGCTAGGATTACAGGTATGAGCCACTGCACCCAGCCCAGAGTGTATTATTATTATTATTACTTTTGAGTTGGAGTCTCGCTCTGTCTCCCAGGCTGGAGTGCAGTGGCATGACCATGGCTCACCACAGCCTCAACCTCCTAGGCTCAGGAAATCCTTCTGCCTCAGCCTCCTGAGTAGCTGGGGCTACAGGCGTGTGCCACCACACCTGGCAAATTATTTTTATTTCTTGTAGAGACAAGTTTTCGCTATGTTGTCTAATCCGGTCTTGAACTCCTGGCTTCCATTGGCCCTCCAGCTTTGGCCTCCCAAAATGCTGAGATTACTGCTGTGAGCCACCATACCAGGCCACATAGAGTATATTATTAAGTTAGAACTAATATTTGAGTCAATTCAAGCATTGTTGGCCAGAAATAATCAAAAGGAAAGCTGTGTACTTCCTACTGCACCCACTGAGAAACTCACAAAGCACCTGGGTGTCCCACCATAAACAATGCTAAAGTTGACCCTGGAACAGGCCAACGGTAGCCTGATTTTAACATACATGACAGACCGGGTGCAGTGGCTCTGCCTATAAGCCTAGCACTTTCAGAGGCAAGAGGATTGCCTGAGCCTGGGGCGTTCGAGACTAGCCTGGGCAACTTGGTGAGACCTTGTCACTACAATAAATCAAAAAATAAGCCAGGCATGGTAGCATGTACCTGTAGTTCCAGTTATTTGAAAGGCTGAGACAGAAGGATCACCTGAGCCCAGCAGGTCGAGGCTGCGGTGGCTGTGAGCACGCCACTGCACTCCAGCCAGGGTAACAGAGTGAGACTCCAACTCAAAAATAAATAAATAAATAAACAAGCCAGGCTTGGTGGCTCAGCCTGTAATCGCAGCACTTTGGGAGGCTGAGGCTGAGCCTGCGGGTTCGAGACCAGCCCGGGCAACTTGGCAAGACTTCGTCTCTACAATAAAATAAAAAACTAGCCCGGTGCAGTAGCACGTACCTGTAGTTCCGGCTACTTAGAAGGCTGAGGCGGAAGGATCGCCCGAGTCCAACATGTCAATGCTGGGGTGGCTGTGAACATGCCACTGCACTCCAGCCTGGGCGATGGAGTGAGACTCCAACTCAAAAACAAACAAACAAACAAACAAAAATACATGACAGTCTTTGCCTGATTCAGTGATACAAAAGGATGTTTTTCTATGTTTATCATTCCTAGATGTGCATTAGCTGCTGTGACAGGCAGCTTACAAGGTGGCCTCCAGCAGCTCCTGCCTCCTGGCATTTACATCTGTGTTGATTTTCTAGGGCTGCCATAGTACCACAGACTGGATGACATAACCAACAGGAACTCATTGTCTCACAGTTCTGGAAATCAGAGGAGGGAGATCAAGGTGTCAGCAGACTGTGCTGCCTCTGAAGGCTCAGGGAAGATCTGCTCCTGGTCACCCTCCTGCCTTCTGGCAGTTGCTTGGTTTGTGGCCACAGAGCCTTAATCTGTGTATGGCATTCTCCTCATGAGTGTCCCTCTGTCCAAATACTCCCTTTTTACAAAATTTATTATTGTTATATTTTGAGACAGGGTTTCATGCTGTCATCCAGGCTGGAGTGCAGCGGCATGATCACAGCTCACTGTAGCCTCAAACTCTTAGACTGATGTGATCCTCCTGCCTCAGTCTCCCAATTAGCTAGGACCACAAGTGTGTGCCACCCCACCCAGCTAATTTTATTTTATTTTATTTTTGTAGAGACAAGGTCTTGCTATGTTGCCCAGGTTGGCCTTGAACTCCTGGCCTCAAGTGATCCTCTCACCTCAGCCTCCCAACACATTGGGATTACAGGCATAATCTACCTGCCCTGACCCAAAGTTGCCCCATTTCTTTTTTTGTTTTGTTTTTTTGAGTTGGCATCTCACTCTGTTGCCCAGGCTGGAGTGCAGTGGCATGCTCATGGCCAACCCAATGTCAACCTGCTGGACTCTGGCAATCCTTCTACCTCGGCCTTCCAAGTAGCTGGAACTACAAGCATGCCCCACCATGCCCGGCTAATTTTTTGATTTATTGTAGAGATAAGGTCTCATCAAGTTGCCCAGGCTGGTCTTGAACCCGTGGGCTCAGGCAATCCTCTCACCTCGGCCTCCCAAAGTATTAGGATTATAGGCATAAGCTACCGCGTCCCGCCCTAATTAACATTTTTTTTTTTTAGTTGGAGTCTCACTCTTGTCACCCAGGCTCGAGTGCAGTGACAGGCTTACGGCCACCATAGCCTTGATCTGCTGGGTTTAGGTGATCCTTCTGCCTCAGTCTTTCAAGTAGCTGGAACTACAGACACATGCCACCATGCCTGGCTAGTTTGTGTGATTTATTGTAGAGACGAGGTTTCACCAAGTTACCCAACTAGGCTCTAACCCCTGGGTTTAGGCAATCCTCTCACCTTGGCAGCCCAAAGTGCTGGGATTATAGGCTGAGCCACCACGCCCAGTCGTTAACCATTTTTTAAGTGAACAATTCAGTGGTGTGTAGCGCATTCACAATGTTGCACAAATACCACCTCTGTCTAGATCCAAAACATTTCATCACCTCCAAGGGAAACTCCATGCCATTAAGCTATTGTCCCCACCGACCCCTCAGCGCAGCTCTGGTGACCACTAATCTACCTTCTCTCTGTGATTTACCTATTCTGGATATTTTATATAGATGACATCATGCACCCTGTGGCCTTTTGTGCCTGGGTTCTTTCACTGAGCATGTGAACCTAATGAGTGAGTTCTAACAACTACAATAGGACAAAGTGAATTGAAAAGCCCAGCTAGTCGGGTTCCACGGCTCAGCCTGTAATCCCAGTGCTTTGGGAGGTAAATGGATTGCCTGAGCCCGTGGGTTCAAGACCAGCCCAGACAACTTGGTGAGACCTTGTCTCTACAATAAATCAAAAATTAGCTGGGCGTGGTAGCATGCAACTGTGTGCTGTTTTTTTCCCTTCTGGATCTTACAACACTATGGAAGCTTCCCTACCTGGCTTAGCTTGTACTCGTCTTGAATCTCACCGGACTCCCACACAGTATGGCCCCGCCTGACCACTGTGTCTGAGGGGCATCTCGGATGCTTTATGACAGTGGGGTGGCCAGGAGCGACGTCAGGCACCCAAAGACTGCATATCTCCTTTGCTCACATGCCTGCTCCATTGTCCCGCGGGACTTCGCCACAAAACACAAATTCAAAGACAAAATGATTAAGAATTTCAAGACGGTGACATTAGAGCATTTAGCCAAATGCTCACCTCCCCCAGGCCAGCTGGCTCGTCCTCCGGGCCCTCCTGAGCATGGCCTTGTGTTCTTGCCCTGCTGACACACCATGAGGCAATCTTGTGTCTGGACAGCAGTCAGCGGGGAACTGAATCCTGCCACCATGTGAGCAGGCTTGGAAGGGATTATCCATCCCTCAGTGGAACCTGAAGACGAACCGCAGGATCCTCTGACACCTCCATTCTAGCCTGTGGGAGTCCAGAACCAAGGGTCCCAACGAAGCCACGCCCAGATTCCCGACCCACAGGGACTGTGAGATAATAAACATGTGTTGTTTCAAGCAACCACGTTTTGGGGTGATTTATTTTGCAGCCACAGATACCTAACACAGCTGGCATTTATCTGTAAAGCAGGGCCCTCCTTCCTCAGCCAGGGCTATCGGGTTACTTTGAAATACAGTTCCCATAGCTGGGCTCCGTGGCTCAGCCTGTAATCCCGTGCCTTTGGGAGGCTGAGGTGAGTGGACTGCCTGAGCCCGCGGGTTCGAGACCTGCCTGGGCAGCGAGACCTCATCTCTACAATAAATTAAAAAATCAGCCGGGCGTGGTGGCGCATGCCTGTAATTCCGGCTACTCAGAAGGCTGAGGTAGAAGGATCGCCGGAGCCCAGCAGGCCGAGGCTGCGGTGGCCGGGAGCGGCCATTGCACTCCAGTCTGGGCGACAGACTGAGACTCCAACTCAAAAAAATAAAAAAAAATAAAATAAAAGAAATACAGTTCCCATTGGAACGGCAGGGTAAATGCTTGCTTCTTTCCGGTATTTTTCAATTTTCAAGGTCACACATTATTTAATAAATGCCTCAGTGGAGTCCCAAGGGTTTCTCTGAATTTCTCCAGTTTGAGATTCTCAGAAACATATGAATTTTCATAAATCCAATGCATCTTGATCACCGACAGTCATTTTTCTTTTTGATGTTCAGACTGCTGCAACTCGGCCAGTGGGGGTCTCTTCCAGCTGGCTCCTGCGTCCTTTTGACATGACCCCATTAATCTTTGAAAGCATCCTGGCTTTCTGCTACAAACAAGATGTCCCAGGCTCCCCCTGCACTAGCCCTGCTCCAGCCCCGGAGCCAGTCACTTCTCTAGGGAGCCACCCTTCCGTGGTGCCTGCTATTCAGACACTGAGATCTGCACACCAGGGGTCCTCAAGGTTTTAATTTGCATATCCCTAATGACTAGTGAGGTTGGGCATCTTCCATGAAGACTGACCATTTTCACTATTCTTCTGTGATTCTGCTTTCTGAAAACAGAATCTATCTATTTCTATTTTATATTAGATTATTTCATAATTTTTTTTTTTTTAGTTGGAGTCTCACCCTGTCGCCCAGACTGGAGTGCAGTGGCCGCTCCCAGTCACCGCAGCCTCGATCTGCTGGGCTCCTGCAATCCTTCCGCCTCAGCCTTCCAAGTAGCTGGAATTACAGGCGCGCGCTACCAGGCCCGGCTAATTTTTTTTTTTTAATTGTAGAGATGAGGTCTCACCAAGTTGCCCAGGCGGGTCTCGAACCTGCGGGCTCAGGCAATCCACTCACCTCAGCCTCCCAAGGTGCGGGATTACAGGCTGAGCCACCAACCCAATGAATTGGTAGGACCTCTTTTTTTTTTCCTGAGACAGGCTCGAGTATAGTGGCAGGATCACCGCTCACTGAAGCCTTGACATCCTGAGTCAGTCCTTCCACTTCAGCCTCCTGAGTAGCTGGGACTACATGCATGCGCCACCACGCCCAGCTAATTTTTCTGTTTTGTTTTGGTTTG
Organism: Carlito syrichta; assembly: GCF_000164805.1. Classification (NCBI taxonomy): domain Eukaryota; kingdom Metazoa; phylum Chordata; class Mammalia; order Primates; family Tarsiidae; genus Carlito; species Carlito syrichta. The sequence goes on from NW_007074921.1 coordinate 11,027, forward strand.
GCTTTGTTTGGTTTGGTTTTCTGTAGCAATGAGGTCTGGCTATGCTGTCCAAGCTGGTCTCAAACTCCTGGGCTCAAGCAATCCTCCTGCCTCAGCCGCCCAAGGTGCTGGGATTATAGGTGTGAGCCACTATGCCCAGACTGGTAGGACCTCTTTTAAAGCTTCTAGATATTGATCCTTTATAAGTTACATTCATTGGAAATAGCTTTTCCTCCCACTAGCCTGGTTTTTATCTTTGCCTAGAGTACCTTTTGTGGCACAAAAGTTTGCAGCTCTTATGTTTTTAGTCTGTCCATCTTGTGGGTCATGGCTTGTGGGCAGCATATCTTCCTAGGAAGTCCTCGGCACCCCAGGGTTAGGTAACTTGCCTAATGTCACAAGGTAATCAGTGGGGAGCTGAGTGCACCTGAGCATTTGTGTGCTCCAAGGCCGGTGCCCTTCCACCAGGACACACTGTCTTCCCAGGGTGACTGTGGCCTCCAAGGTGGGGAGAGGGAAGATGCGAGGTAATCTGGGGCCAGAGGTGACCTAGGCTCTGGAATAACATTCAAAGTCTGTTCCCAAAAGCCAGCAAGCCTTGGCTGATAAGGGGGTAAGGACAGCGTGTTCAAGAAGCAGCCTGAGCCGGGCTCTGTGGCTCAGCCTGTAATCCCACGCCTTGGGAGGCTGAGGTGAGTGGATTGCCTGAGCCCGTGGATTCGAGACCCGCCTGGGAAACTCTACAATCAATCAAAAAATTAGCTGGGCTTGTCAGCGTGCTCCTGTAGTTCCAGCTACTTGGAAGGCTGAGGCGGAAGGATCGCCAGAGCCCAGCAGGTCGAGGCTGCGGTGGCCGGGAGCGGCCACTGCACTCCAGTCTGGGTGACAGAGTGAGACTCCAATTCAAAAAAAAAAAAAAAGAGGCAGCCTGCTGGGAGGGAGATGTCAGGCCACCATGGGGAAGGGAAAGCCAAAAACTATCTCTGGGCCCCAGGAATCTGACCACCTCAGCCTCCTCCCCCACCCCCTGGGGTGTCAGACACCCTAGTTTTTCCCTTGGGTGACAGCTGTCAGGGTGCTTGGGGTCTTGAAGCATGGGAGCACGTGGACAGAGAGTCACGTCCTTCCTCGCATGATGTCCCGAAAGGCAGGCAGAGTGGCTGGGAGAAGAGTTACAGGGGCTTTGTAGAGCCCATGCCCCTGTTCCCTTAACCTCCAGGCTAGACTGCCAGGGTTTCTGGTGATAAAGCAGGTAGAGAGAAGCAAGGAGTGCGTTTTCCCCCATTTCCTTGACCAGGATGGGGTCCTTGGTGCGATACCCCTTATTGCCACTAGATGGAACTTCTTCATCATCGATATCAGCTGTCGGTGCCTAACAAGACCTTGGTTCGCGACCCTGGAATTCCTCAACTTCATCCCCTTGACTTCCCTCCCAAAACCACGCCGGAGATCCGTGAGTGAGGGGCAGTAAATCCGGAGTGTGTATGGAGAGGAAGTCTGGGGGCCTGTGTCGGACAGATTCTGGAGAGGGGACGCCCATCTCATCTCGCCCCCTCCGTTCCCCTGGCCCCTTGCATGGTCCTCACGCCTGGCCTCTTCAGTGGCTTTCTCATTGGCCTCCCACCTTCGCCCAAACCAGTGTGTCCTAAGCTCAGAAGAATGGTCTTTCCGAGACATGGGTATGGGCCGCTGCCCTGGCTGCAAAGAACGTGGGCTCTGGGAAAGAATGTGCTCTCCACCAGCTGTACCGCCTTGGGCACAGCCCTAAACCTCTCTGAACCTTGATGAGAAGTCATCCTCCCTTCAGCAACAGAATTTCGTTACATGTTCTAAAAATGAAAAGATCTCCGCTGACCAGGAGACCCCTAATATTTTACTACTATGGACAAATACCAGGATGTCCTTCAGGGACTATTATCAGAGCCTTTTTTGAGTTTGCTGGTTTGTGACTTCAAGGCGGTTTGCCTTTTTCTCCTGAAGATCACAAGATGAATCCCAAGGAGGGCTCTCAGGGTGTGTGGCTGGCAGGATGGGTCCCTCGAGGGCTTATAGACGGCCAAGGTGTCTCATTTTATTTATTTTATAATTTTTTTTTTTTTGAGTTGGAGTATCACTCTGTCACCCAGGCTGGAGTGCAGTGGTACACTCACAGCCACCCCAGTGTCGACCTGCTGGGCTCAGGCGATCATTCCGCCTCAGCCTTCCAAGTAGTTGGAACTATAGGCGTGTGCCACCATGCCCAGCTAATTTTTTGAAATGTTGTAGAGATGAAGTCTTGCCAAGTTGCCCAGGCTGTTCTCGAACCCATGGGCTCAGGCAGTCCTCTCACCTCGGCCTCCCAGAGTGCTGGGATTACAGACTTGAGCCACTGTGCCCGGCCTCATTTTAAAACTCAAAGTCTCTGGTCTTCATTCCACGGCAGTCTCAGTTTCCTTGTCTGTAAAGCCTGCCCTACCTACCTGGCAGAATTGTTGTCAAGATTAAAAAATGAAATAGTGTCCATGAAAATACATTTCTTTTTTTTTGGAGTTGGAGTCTCACTCTGTCGCCCAGACTGGAGTGCAGTGGCACGCTCGCAGCCACCGCAGCCTCGACCCGCTGGGCTCCGGCCATCCTTCCGCCTCAGCCTTCCAAGTAGCCGGAATTACAGGCGTGCGCTACCACGCCCG
>NW_007074921.1:14228-19021 GCF_000164805.1 Carlito syrichta
TGTCGAGGCTGCGGTGGCTGGGAGCGGCCACTGCACTCCAGTCTGGGCGACAGAGTGAAACTCCAACTCAATAAATAAATAAATAAATAAACCTGTTGGGTTTAGGCGATCCTTCCACCTCAGCCTCACAAGTAACTGGAATCACAGGTGTGCACCACCCCACCTGGCTAAGTTTTTTATTTATTGTAGAGACGAAGTCTCACTAAGTCGCTAGTCTTGAACCTCTGGCCTCAGGCAATCCTCCTGCTTCCACCTCCCAACGTGCTGGGAGCCACTGTGCCTGGCTGACAGTGTCTTTCTTTAAGTTATCAAAATAATAGCTGGACACAGTGGCTCATGCCTGTAATCCCAGCTCTTTGGGAGGCTGAGATGGGAAGATTACTCGAGCCCAGGTGTTCAAGACCAGCCTAGGCAACATAGCAAGACCTTGTCTCTAAAAAATAAAATAATGTATGCTGGCCGGGTCCAGTGTTTGATGTCTGTAATCCCAACACTTTGGGAGGCAGAGGCAGGTGGACTGCCTGAGCCCACAGGTTTGAGACCATCTTGGGCAACATGGTGAGACCTTGTCTCTACAATAAGTCAAAAAATTAGCCAGCGTGGTGACACACGCCTGTAGTTCTAGCTACTTGGAAGGCTGAGGCAAAAGGATTGCCTGAGGCCAGCAGGTCGAGGCTGTTATGGCCATGATCATGTCACTGCACTCCAGCCTGGGTGACAGAGTGAGACTCCAACTCAAGAAAAAAAAAAAAGGAAAAAGAAAAAGAAAAAAAAAATAGCTAGGTGTAGTGGCACAAGCCTGTAGTCTTAGCTACTCAGGAGGCTGAGGTAGAAGGATCACCTGAGTCCAAGAGGTCAAGGCTACAGTGAGCCGTGATTGTGCCACTGCACTCCAGCCTGGGTGGCAGAGTGAGCCTTTAACTAAACAAACAAACAAAAATTGGGCATGGTAGTTTATGCCTGTAATCCCAGCGCTTTGGGAGGCCAAGGAAGGAGGATTGCTTGAGTCCAGGAGTTCAAGAGCAGCCTGGGCTACATAGTGAGACTTGGTCTCTACAAAAAAATTTAAAAATTAGCTGGGCTTGGTGGTGACAGAGTAAGACTCGGACTTAAAAAAAAAAAAAAGAAAGAAAATGGATTAATGTCTAGTTCATGATGGGTGGCTCAAATAAAAACAAAACAAAAACCCACACAAGTAATGTATGCACATGATATAAAATGAGAAGCAAATGCCTGTCTCCTCTCACTCCATAGGGTTACTCCACAAACATCCTTCCAGAAGGTTTTTGTGGATCCACCAACATATGTGTGTCGGGTCTATTTAAATTTCGGTAAATGGGATTATACTAAACATGCACTTGCTTTTTTCCCTCTGAATGTTTTTGGGAGATAATTCTACAGCAGCACCTTGAGCGTGGGCTCCTTGCTTTCCGCAGCCGCGTGATGTTGCCACAAATGGCACCCCTGGTCTCCTTTTATCCTCCCCCAGCCTGACAGGAGCGTGTTGTTGGGGCCAAGTCTCTGATCAGCATCTCTGCACCTACACGGCTGGGCAGCATGCCATGTTTTTAGAGGTCAAATCCCTGACACCAGCTCAGACACCACCATGAACCCTTCTTCTCCTGAGGGCTCTTACGGGGCTTCCCGTGGAGCTGCAGGGGTGAGGACACAGCTTGGGTGTTTGTAGTGGTGCTTGTTAGAGCCTAAAGTCAGATTGTGGTCAGGTGCGGTGGTCCACGCCTGCAATCCCAGCACTTTGGGAGGCCGAGGCAGGAGGATTGCTCGAGCCCAGGAGTTCAAGACCAGCCTGGGCAGCATAACAAGACCTCGTCTCTACAAAAAAAAAAATTAGCTGGGCCTGGTGGTACACACCTGTAGTCCCAGCTACTCGGGAGGCTGAGGTAGAAGGATCGCCCAAGCCTAGGAGTTTGAGGCGGTGATGAGCCATGATCATGCTACTGCACTCTAGCCTGGGTGATAGAGTAAGACCCGACTCAAAAATACACATAAAAGTCAGACTGTGACTGGGTTCAAACCCCAGCTGCTTCACCTGCATCTCCCTCTGCTCCAGTGTTCCCGTCCCTAAAATGGGGATGATGCTAGTGGTAACCACTGCATGGAACTGCAGAACGGAGTTACTGAGATAGCGGAAAGCACTCTGGCATGGCTATCTACTCTGACCCTTCCTGTGAGAGTCTTTCGTTCTCTCCTCTCCCCTTTAGAGGGCCAGCAGTTCGTGGGCAGGCCCCTGGTTTTGTTCCTCACTTTGAAGAGCCCTGAAAAGTGCCGGGTGTACGATAAATTGTCCCTGCATTTGTTATCGGGGAGAAACCTCCCAGCTTTGACCCACTCCCTCTTCCTCCCTGCCTATGCCCTCCACATGGCCCCAGGGCTGGGGAGGAGAGAGATGTGACTGGATAATCCCTGGCACTCAGGTCAGTGATAAACGCCAGGGTGCTTGGGCCAGGGACAGAGTGGTTCAGGTGCTCCCTTTGGACTGCAGACTTGGCTGGCACTGAGACCAGCACCATTGCCTGGACCCATTGCCCCTAGGTCCCGGTCTGTTTGCCCCTCGTCTGAGTGTCTCTTCACTCTGTTCCCTTTGCTGGGGCTCCCTGAGGAGGAAGGGCAGGATGAGAAACCCTGAGGCTGAAAATGGGGCATCTAGACCTTGGAGTTCAGTCCCATCTCCAGTCGAGGTTTTGTTTGTCTGGTCCAGAGGGGGAGGCCATGCCAGGCCCCTGGAGTCCTGGGAAGGGAGAAGACCGGGACCTAGGGGGTGGCTGTGGCCCTCCCCTCCCACCTCCTGACGGCTCCCACCCACCCACATCTTAGCAGGAAGTGCCTCGCACCCACGCCCATGGGCCGAAGCTGGGTCAGTCCTGTCAATGCCCCTAGGTGGGGGGGAAAGGGGGGAGTTGCAAATTTGCAGACGGGACCCTGCAGGGTGGGCACCTGGGGGTGAAGGAGGGAGCAATGCCCATCCCTACTCCAGGGGTGCAGCAGAGCCACGGCAGAGGCTTCAGGGACCAGGAGGGAGAGGAGTCAAAGCCCAGCTTCTCTGAACTGAGTGAGACTAGAGACAGGAGTGGGAGACAAAAGCCTTCACTTCAAATTAAGGAGATGTTACTAACAACAATACTAATAGTAGGTTGGGTGTGGTGGCTCACGCCTGTAATCCCAGCACTTTGGGAGACAGAGGTGGGAGAATTGCTTGAGTTCAGCAGTTCAGACTAGCCTGGGCAATATGGTTAGATCCCATCTCTACCCCCCCCAAAAGTAGCCAGGTGTGGTGGCCCACACCTGTAGTCCCAGCTACTTGGGAGACTGAGGCAGGAGGATTACTTGAGCCCAGGGGGTTGAGGCTGCAGCGAGCCAGGATCATCGTACCTCTCCACTCCAGTCTGGGCAACCAGTGAGACCCTGTCTCAAAAAATAATAATAACAATCGTAACATAACAGCAGCTGTTGATGGTTATGGGTGCTCTAAGGGCTTCTTCACAGTCTGTTCTCACTTATAAGTGAGAGCTAAACAATGTGTACACAGGGACAGAGTGTGGAATAATAGACGGAGACGCAGAAGGGTGTTGGGAAGGGAGGAGGTGGATGACGAGGAATTACTTACTGGGTACAGTGTAAATTATTCAAGTGACGGATACTCTGAAAACCCTGACTTCACCACTGTGTGGTGAATAGATCCATGCAACCAAATTACACTTGTACCCCATAAATTTGTGCCATTTTTTAAAGCCAGTAAGGTAGGGCCTACTTTATAGAGGGGAAAGCCAAGGGACTTGTTCAAGGCCGCACAGGTAGTAAGTGGCCCTTCAGGTCCTAGCTCCAGACACTCCCACCGCCTGATGACCGCCCCATTAGCTAACCTGGTTTTCAGCTGTTGTCATTGCATTCTTACCATCAACCGTGTTGAGAAGGACTGACACACAGTTGCCATTTGGCAAACTGAGACTAGGCCAAAGGGCCCAGGGCCTGGGCTGAGGCCAATCATTGCCCTGTATGGCCGAACCTAGATCTTTTGCGCCTTCCTCTGTATCCCTGGCAGGCACCTGTGTGAGCCGAGGTTCTGGCCCTTGGGAAGGTTCTGTGCTGTTCCGCCAGAGGCATTGTGGGTTTTACTGGGGCTGCCCTCAAAGAGAGTCCCATGAATCCTCTGGCACCCAACGCTGGCTATTCCTAGTGCAAACTCTCTGCACACTTTTGTCATCGTGGCTGCCTGCTCGGGGCTTGGTGAGGGGCTGGGGGGCTGGGAGAGGGTTGAAGTGAACAAGACCCAGCCTCAGTCCAGGAAGCAGCCTCAGGCCCAAGGCGATGTGGAGCGGGCGTGTTCGGGGTGTTCGCGGTAATGTACAGCAGCGCGGCAGTGGTCGAGACAATCAGAGAAGGCTTCCCAGAGGCGGCAGCTGCTGCAGGATGTGGAGAGGTCGAGATGCTCCGAATGTATTTCAAAGAGAGGGTGAGGGAAAGACTCGTGGACGAAAAGTTTCGAGGGAGCAACCCCATCCGGTCTGGGGATGAGGGCGCTAGGGGGAGGGCAATGGGAGATTGGGTGGTTTTTCTTGAGGGGGAGAGGTGACACGATGACGGCAATTCAGACCTAGATTATGCGCTTTCTCCGGGCAAGAGAGAGGAAACCAGGAGGGCGAGGGCGGCGCTCGAAAGACGTCAGCTCTGGCGGAAAACCGGGCTTTACCCCGGCAAGGCTCCCGCCTGGCGGTAGGCGGAGCCGTGAGCCCCGGGAGGCCGCAGAGACAAACGCTGTGCCCGGCCCCGCCCCC
>NW_007074921.1:19041-24449 GCF_000164805.1 Carlito syrichta
GAGCCGCGTCCCGGGACCGCAGGAGGTGAGCGCGGGCGAATGGCGGGCAGGGCTGGCGGCGGCCGAGCCTCAGGCGCCGGAGGGGTCCCGGGCTTAGGCCCGAGCTTGCCCCGGGGCGGCGGGGCGCGGCCGGGGAGGCTGCCTGCCCTGCGCAGCGCCCGAGTCCCACGTGGGCCTGGCCAGAGACCAGGGTTGGAGTCGGACGGCGCCGGCGGGGCCGCTAGACCGGGCAGCAGGCCCCTGGGCTGGCCCCGGACAGGACGCCTAAGGGGACCCTGGGCCAAGGGGTACCAGATATGGGGGCACGACTAGAAGTTTAGAGCCCCTAAAAGAGAAGGGATCGCCCAGGGCAGGACCGCGGAGTCCTACCTTCGTCCCAGAAGTGCCTGCAATTCTGACCCTCCTCTGCCCTCCCCTTCCCTTTCTCCCGGGCGAGCACCAGGCGGCCCGGGCCGAAGTGTGTGCGTTGAGGCTCGCCAAGGTGGAAACAGGTGCGGAGTGGGGGGTGGGGGAGTTGGGCTCACATAGCGAGCCTGGGCCGGAGTTCGGATATTGGACCCAGGAGCCCGGACTTCTGGATTGTGAGGGGCTTGGAAAAGTTGGTCCCCTTGGATGTTCCTGCAGGGCACTGGGTTAGAGGTTAGAGAGGGGTAAGTCCCCTAGTGTACAGACTTTTCACCCCAGGGCAGAGAGGGAACCCAGGTCACAGGGAAAGACAGAGAGAAGGTTACTTGGTAGGGGTCGCTGAAGAAGGAGAGCTGAGAGGTGGGTGTGTCTGAGGAGTGAAGCCCCGAGGAGTTGGCCCTGCCCAGTGGAGTGGCTGCTGTTGTCTAGATGGCTAGGGTTAGGACCCCAGTGTGTGTGCCATTTGCTGGTGAGATAATGCTGCTGTCACTTTGTAGGGCAGGGAGTGTAAGGTGAGGCATGCTTTAGTGCAGTGGTCCTAATTAGGGATCAACTTTGTTTGCCATGGGAGATTTGGCGATGTCTGGAGACATTTTGGGGGCCGCACACTTGGGGAAGTGAGTGTTGTTGCTGCTGGCATGCAGTGGATGGAGGCCAGGGACCCTGCCAGACATCCTATAATGCACAGGACACATCCATCCCAAGATGTCCATAGTGCTGCACCTGGTCCATCACATTAGTTCTCGCTGATTGCCTCCCCCTGCCTAAGTTTCCCCAGTGGTTGGGAGAGGAACTTGGCATAAACCTAAATGAGATAGAGCTAAGGAGGTATGAGGGCAGGTAATTCTGTAGCAAGAGTCCTTCCTTGGTGCCCTGAGCCACTGTCTTCCCTGCTCTCCACGAGCCCTGCAGGTAGCAGGTCTGGTGCTGTGAAGGTTGCCTGGGTATTTCAGGCAGGTTGAGCTGAGACAGCCCTTGAGCTCAAATGGGGGTAGAGGAAGGGCAGCGGTTAAGCTCTGTTCTTATAGATTTTTCCCAAAACTGCATTGCTGAGGCCGGCATGGATGCCTGATGCCATGTGACCTGCTGGAATTTTCCCTTCTGAACTCACACCTGCATTCGTCAGTTATTTACACCAGGAAGGTGACATCCAAGGAGTAACAGGGTCCTGATTCCTGGGGCTCCCCAGCCTTCTTCTCTCTTGTAGTCAAGAAGCAACCCTGGGTTAGGCGAGAAGCCCAGGGTGGACCCAGCCACTGGTGGGGCAGGGCACCCCCTGCTCATGGCATCAGCTGAGCAGAAGTGAAAGACAGAAGACATCAGAGCTCAGGCCAGGCGACCCCCTCAGGGATGACTCAGAATTGTTTGAGTTGTGCTCAGGGAACGTGCTACCAGTTTTCTGGCAAGAAGGAACGGTGGCTGACTTGGTGGGAGAGGATAGAATGCAGCAGCCATGTCTATCCCCAGGGGCTGGGGTCACCCCACTGCCCTCCCTTCCTGTTTCCCTGGAGTGACCATCACCCCCGTCCTGTTCATGTCTGGACCTGGCCTCCTGGCAAGACCCAGAGCAAGGTGGAGGTTTCTGGTTTGGGTTTGGGGTTTTTTTCTTTTTTCTTTTTTTGGTCTTTTAACTGTAAAAGTCTGAAGTGAAACTCCTACTTTTCATTTGAACAAACAGTAACAGTGGCCCCATTGCTGTGTGACTCTCGAGGCACAAGACTGAGCTCTCAGACTTGTACAAAGTCATCCAGGAAATGAGCAGTGGAGCCCAGGTTTGAACCCAGCTGCCATCCCCAGGTCCAGCCCAAACCACCGGGTGGCTTCTACCTAGGTATACCTGATGTAATTTCACACGTACTCTGTCTCCTTATCTTTCCCCTGCCCATGCTTCTGCTCCTGTAAGAGAAGGAATAAATCACACACAGATACTTTGAAGGGCACTGGGTTCTGAGTCCTGCTCTGGCGTCAGGAGCCCTGACACTGCTGGGGTCTCTCCACCAGGTCCTATTGATGTGTAAATTGCCCTGGACCAGATAAGAGCAGAAGCCTGGGGGCTGTGAGTGCGGGTTGGGGCGTGGCTTGGGTGAGCCACTGCACACTTCCCTTTGGGTCCGACCCCTGCCTGGCCTGGTGCAGCAAAGGGGAATCTGTGTATTCTGGCTGCCTCTCCCCCTCCACACATTCTCTTTCCTTCCCTCGATCTTTGTGTCACACACTGTGGAACTGGCCTGGCCGCCCCCGGGGGTTTCCAGAGTGAGCTCACAGCGTCTGCACTGTCGGAATTAGCTCCCAGTTTCCTATCCAGCTGGGCCAGGCTGGGGGAGGAGTGCAGGCTGACCTCAGTGACAGCCGGGCTGGGGCAGCTCTCAAGACACAGTCGTCCTCGCAGGAAGAACCAGGGCTTTCCCCAGACTGCCCCATGAAGTTGTTCTTGCCTCTCTGTGGGAACTAGACAGGAATAAAGAAAAGCCCTTTCTCTCTCTTCTTTAGGGAAATACAGAGAGCCGCCATGCCCACCTCCCTCCTTCAGTAAATTTATCCAAGGTCCCAGATGCAAGTTGTTTGTGTTTCACAAACCCCACAACCCTGAGTCCCTCCAGGAAAGTGATTTCAGCTGTGTGGGCAGTGCAGGCGGTAGACCAATCAGCGACACCGCCTGGAGCATGGGGAATATTGTGACTGGCAGAGAGGTTGGGGGTCGATTCCAAGCTCGGGGAGCCAGGCCGAGGTCCAGGAGCTTGCAGGCAAGGTGGTCTACTTATGTGCTTAGTAGGATGGGGTTGCTTAACAGTCCGTGCCTCAGTTTCCCCAGCTGTACAGTGGGTTAACAGTAGCTGATCTGTATAAGTGAGAATTCCAGTGGCGATTCATGCGCAGCTTTCAGCTTGGTGCCCAGCCATGGGAGGAGCAGTCATGGGAGCCATCATGATTGTGGTATCGGGGCTGCGGCTTCTGTTAGGGGCGTGGCTGCCTGCCTGTGCCACAGACTCGGGTGATGGCAGAGGCCCTACCTCGGGGGCTGCTGGAGGACTTGAGGGGAACAGGGGAACACACATACCGAATGGCAGCACTGCTATTCCAGAGGTAGCTGTGTCTGGGGCGGGGGACCTCAGTGCTTTGGTGGTCAAGGGATTGGAAGGTGGCTTTCCCTCTGGGCGTGAACTGCTGAAGCTCTGCCCAGGGGTTTTCCCAGCCTTTCAGTGTGTGTGTCGCCAATAGTACTGGGAGGCTTGGGGCAGGTCATGGAGGTGGTGACCCTCAGCTTTGCTTTCTCTGGCCAAGGCTCTTGGGGCCGGGAGTGGGGTGGGCCGCCCCCCTCATTTGGCCCCCTCGCCTGTGCCAGCAGCATCCTCAGGTGTGCAGGGATGGCTTCCTGTCCCTGGTCCCAGGTAAGAAGCCTCTTTCCCCTCTCCCATCAGTCTCCCCAGTTTGACACCTCCGTGTGGCTACAAGAAGGACTGGAAGAGAAGGAATCCACCATGGGATTTGGGGTGGGAGCAGTACTTAGAACCCTGGCCTGGGCTCCTTATGACCTTGTCAGCCGGTGAGGATGACAAGAGCTGCCTCTCGCCCTCACCCTCAATTAAATGAGATAATGTTAGCCGGGCTCGGTGGCTCAGCCTGTAATACCGTGCCTTTGGGAGGCTGAGGTGAGCGGCTTGCCTGAACCCGCGGGTTCGAGACCCGCCTGGGCAATTTGGCGAGACCTCACCTCTACAACAAATCAAAACTTAGCCGGGCGTAGTAGAGTGCGCCTGTAGTTCCAGCTACTTGGAAGGCTGAGGCGGCAGGATCGCCCGAGCCCAGCAGGTCGAGGCTAAGGTGGCTGGGAACGGCCACTGCACTCCAGTCTGGGAGACAGTGTGAGACTCCAACTCAAAAAAAAATAAAAAGAAGGGGGAGAGAGGGAAGCCACTTGAATAAATATGTGGATAACAGGGTTATGGAGCAATAATGGAGAAGTTGATAAAGTCCTAGTGAAACTTCAGGGAAACTGTTAATTCTAGTTAACCTCTCTAACCTGTTTCCCCATTTTTATAATGGCGACTAATATCAGCACTATCTCATAGTGTTGTTAAAAATACTAAATGACGCAATAAATATGAAATGTTAGCACGGTGTCTGGCACATGGTGTGAGCTGCTGTCATTATTTTTGGGGAAAAGTGTTATAATGATTATTAGAAGTCAGAGAAAACTCACCGAGCAGTAACATTAGAACTGGGTCTTCAAGAATAGGGAGAGAGAAGAAGAAACAAGAGTCCTGTTTGGAAGGGCAAGAAGCATTCAAGCAAAGGTACAGAATCGGAGAAAGGCATACTGTGAACCTTGAAGAAAGATGAGTGAAGCAGTTGCTAGAACAGATAGCATGATGGAAGATGGCTCTCATCTGCAAAGAACCATGTACTCTATGCCAGAACGCTTAACTTCATCCTGTGTCTAGTACACAGTCATTAACAATGTTCAAGCAGCAAAGTTGCATGATCAAATGTATGTTTTTAGGAAGACGGCAGTAACGAGACTAGAGATAGTTAGACCATGATATTATTATTATTATTATTATTATTTGAGTCGGAGTCTCACTCTGTCACCCAGATTGGAGTGCAGTGGCCGCTCCCGGCCACCGCAGCCTCGGCCTACTGGGCTCCGGCGATCCTTCCGCCTCAGCCTTCCAAGTAGCTGGAATTACAGGCATGCGCCACCACGCCCGGCTGATTTTTTTTTTGATTTATTGTAGAGATGAGATCTCGCTGCCCAGGCGGGTCTCGAACCCGCGGGCTCAGGCAATCCACTCACCTCAGCCTCCCAAAGGCGCGGGATTTCAGGCTGAGCCACCGAGCCCGGCCATGATATTATTTTACATGAGAAAAGTAAAATAACAAACACATAATGCTTAGTATGTGTGCATGCTAAATTTTTACCACATATTTACATTTATTGATTCTTATGGCATCCCTACAAGGTGGATGCCATTATTAGCTCTATGATAGAGATGTGCAAACGA
>NW_007074921.1:24469-34211 GCF_000164805.1 Carlito syrichta
GCAGGTCGAGGCTGCAGTGACCGGGAGCAGCCACTGCACTCCAGTCTGGGCGACAGAGTGAGACTCCAACTCAAAACAAAAAGCAGATAATATCAACATCCTTGGGTGAGCTGAGTGGTGCACCCAAGCAGTTAGATGTTGTTGTTTCTGCTTGGGGGGCTGGGAGGGGTTCAAGAGTCAAGGCCAAAACTCACTCCCAGCACCCAGACCACTCAGAGTCCCCATCCCTGGCCTGTTCTTTTGCCACTGTTCCTCACTAGTTCCTGGTGCAGGAGGCTGCAGGGTATGGGGGTTAAGACCACAGAACCCGGGCTGTTTTCCCACCCTTTCAGTGTGTGTCACTGATGATATTGGGGGGTGGGAGGTGGGGCAGCCCCACCACTCCCTAACTGTGTGCTGTTAGACAGGTGACTTAATCTCTCCAAGCCTCAGTTTCCCCACCTGTCAAATAGAGGTCTGTCACCTCTGGGGCTCTTGGCGCAAATATAGGGACCAAGTGAATAAATCACATACAAGTGAGTGATGGTGGCAGAGCTCAGCCAGGAGTAAAAGAAGCTTCCAGATGAGCACTGGGTATGAGCCAAACACTGTGTTTGTGATCTCCTCTTGTCTTCACTGCCTCCCTCTGTGGTGGGGGCGTTGCCCCATTTCATGGCAGAGGAAACAGGCTTCGCAGTGCCAGCTTGCCCAGTCTCCCAGCAGGTAGGTCCCAGGCGGGTGTGAATCCTGTCCTTGTCCCCTTGTCTTTCCTCATTCTTCGGCAAGGAACCCCATGCAACCCCAGAGTGAGGTTGGGGGGCAGTGAACATATGGCTTTGCAGTCCTGCTTGAGATGAGTAGTCTGGGTGGGCTGGTGTCCAGGTGCCCTGAACCCTGTCAGCTACTTGTGCTGGGGCCAGCCTCTTCCCTGGGAAGCAGTGAGCCCCAGGGCAAGGTTCTGGGAAATCAGGTTTATTAGCTCCTTAATAACTGTTTACAAGCTGGAAAGTGTTTGTCTGGCATGTTCCCTCCCTGCCGAGGGACTCCATGCAGACAGGAGCAAACCTCTAGACGTAAGGGCACCCAGCACCCCTTCCTGAGTATGTCACCGTGAGGGACCCAGGGCCACTGTCAGCTCCCTGGGCTCTGGGTGTTCACGTTTGGCCAGCTCAGGGGCCTGCTTCTGGCTGAGTGACACTGGGCAAGGTGTTTACCTCTCTAAAATAGGGTGAGTCCTTGTCCCTTCGCTGAGCATGCCCTTGGGGTGAGCCTTAGTGAATGGTGACAAAGCCACCTAATCTTAGAGCCCTGCAAGGCTACTTAGCATCTTATGCATAAACAAACTGAGGCTCAGAGACATTAAGTGGCTTGCCCAAGATCACACAGCAGTTAGGGCTGTGCCTATGACCCTGATTTCCCAGTCAAGCAGGATTTTTGCTGTCTGGAGCCAGACCACAAGGAGACGGATGGCAACTGGGTGGATTCTCGCCTTGCAAGCCTGGGACAGTCCCATCTATGTATGCAGCATGGTTACATTTGGAAACATAAGGCCCGGTCACACCTTGGTGTCAAGGAACCCCCAGCAGAAGTGAAGCAGGTCTCCCTTTTCCCTGACTCCAGGCTGACCCCGATCCTGCCCCACCACTGAGCGTGTGCTGGGCCTCCCCTGCTTCTGAGGACCCTTGAAAACCCAGCTCCCAGGAGCTGGGGAGAGGCAGACCTTCATGAGTGTCTGCACCTCAGTGCAGTTTGCACCAAGCCTGCACTGATGTGACACTCGGTGGTGCATGCTCCCTCTCAAGCAGCTTCCCGTGTCCTGGTGTGTGACTGAATGGATCAGGGACTTCTGGGCCCCCAGGGTCACTTCTGACTCCTCCTCCTTCATGATGCTGAGGGAGCAGCAGAACTGGGGCTAGGCTGCTGGGCAGAGCATCCGGGGTCCTGCCCGCTATACCTGCTCCCTTTCCTCTGTTACCCCAAACCTGCAGTTGACCCCCAGGCTCTGGGAGCTGCTGTTTCTTGCCTGGGACATGAAAGGGCACCTGCATGCCTGCTCAGTCGCTGCCACTTGCCTGCTCCCACCAGCAGTTTCTGGAATCCAGAGGGCCCTCTGGGAGGGCGCTGTGGTGGGTGGGGCCTAGCACTGTGCCCATTTGGAGAGGCGTAACTATTCCCTATGGTGCCTGTCCCTGGATGTTGCCAGCAGTAGCTGCTTCCTGGGCTTCAGGGATGTAGGGCTCGGGCACCCCCAGCTCAGCTGGCTTCCTAGGTTGGCGACCCCAGCAGAGGAGGGGGCATTCACATCTCTGGTGGCCCCACTGGTGACACGGGGTGCAGAGGGCTGCCAGGATCTGCAGCACTCTAAGAACGTGGCATCCTCCACCCCACCTCCCACCAAACGTACACGACGCACGGGCTCACACCCTCCCACCCTGCTCCCTGGAGCCCAGCACCCGCTTCCCGTGTCTGTGGTTGGCTTATGACGCCAAAGCCACTCTAACTGGGTGGAGGGGTAGCCCAGAGCCTGGGGTCTCACGGGGAAGAGCCCAAAGTGGGCAGTGGGTAGCCATGCCCCTGCACCTGCCCCTCCAGTTCTCGATCTGAACTGAGTTTGGGCCAAGCTCTGGGGGATGAGGAGGAGAAAGAAGAGGGCGTTCTGGGCAAGGGCCTGCTGTTTGTGGGACGTCTGTGTATGTGTAGGGGGTGGGAGCCCACAGGCCGTTTCATTTTTTCTCTCCATTGGCAGCTGCCAGGCTGAAGCAGAGTGGGTTAAGCTCGTGTCTATGCCCACTCCGGCGACTGGGAAAGTGGGTGCTGGATGTAGGGAGAGCAGCCTCCAGTTTGGCTCCTGGAGGGAGACACAGCTGCGTTTCCCACCCTCGGAGTCCCTGTCCCCATGCCCTTCTTCTGACTGGGGGCTTCAAACGAGGGCACGTTGTCGCCACTTTTGTCTCTCACAACTCTCCCCAGATCCTGCCCCTAGACCCTGGGCCAGCCTTCTTTCCACTCTCCTGCCCTTTGCTCCTGTCCCTACTGCCTCTTGCCAGGGCAAGGAGGTGTGCAGGGGTGAGTCACTGGCCACGCGGGGCCCGGCTTGGGGCTGTGTAGGGAGATGGGGTGAGAGGCCAGCTTTTTCATGAGCCATCCTTCCGGGCTCTTCGGGGCTGGAGAACTCCCCGAGGTCAGCAGAACCAGGGTCTGGCTGGGGATTGCACAGTGGGTGAGGGCCCGACTTCCTCTTTGCAGCTTTCAAAAAATGCCCAGGTTCCCAGCAGGGCCGCAGGGAGGCAAGATCGAGTTTCGGTTTCTGTGGCAGGGAAGCCAGGGAGAGAAAGCCGCTTCCTCGCCCCCGGCCTTCACCCTGTCATCCTGTGATTCCGCCGTGAAGTCACAGCCCCAGGCTGTCCACCGCCCCCCTTCTGTCCTGACGGCCCACTCTCCAGGACACCAGGTGACTCGACTCACCCTCCCACAGCTCCAGAGCCCAAGCCAGGCTGGAAGTGGCTTCTGGGCCACTTGTGGTTTTTTCATTTCCTCTGTTCAGGTGACTTGAGCCCCTCCCTGTAGGTTTTCTAAACTGCCCGGTCATATCCAGTGGCTCATAATGTTCTCCCTCTTTTCTCTCTGGAGGGGAGGGGGCTGACTCCTTGTCCAGGGGCTCCTCCCTGCCCTCTGTCCCCATTCCTGGCCCCGTGCGGGCTTGGCCCTAGCGTCGAGCCCCTGCCTGTTTCCTTCTGGGGCTGCAGCTACTGCTCTCTCCCTGTCCTGGCCCACAGTCTGCCAACCCAGGGGCTGTGGGAATCCATCTGCCATTAGCAAGACCATGGGAGCTTCTGGAAACCTGCTAGTGTGGGGCATTGGCGGTGAGCAGGTGGAGAGAGAAAATGGGAGCTAGGCTCCTCCATACAGGTGGAACCGCACCTGGTGGGGAGTTGGGGGTGGTGGGCTGGACCTGTGTCTGTGTCATGCAGTCCACATGATGTGGGGTGCCCTCTACACCCTGGCTGGACTGGCACTGCTCTGCCGGGGACCTCCGGGGGTGGCCTTGCTTACCCTGCAGTGTGGGACAGGGCTTGGTTGGGAGTGCCCAGCCCCACCCTTTGTGGGGAAACCGGATTCTCTGGGCAGCCGTGGTAAATGTTTTCTGAGTCTGCATTTCTGTCAGATGTGCCAGAACTTGGCTGCTGCCAGCTGGGTTATGCTATCTCGAAAGCTATCTGGAGTGGGGATGACTCTGACCCTGGCAGAGTGGGGTACGGAGGCCGCAGCCCTTGGAGACCTGGGGGTGATCTGAGCTCCATACTTCACTTTTTCTCCGGATCTGCCCTACCCCCATCCCGTGCTGGCCCCCACCCTGAAGGAGGAGGAAATAGAGTCTGTGCCACCCTAACTCTCCGCCCTAAGCCCCAGTCCCTCTCCCAGCGCTCCTTTGGAGTCTCCCGCTACCCTGGGGCTGGGTTCCAGCTCAGGCAGGTGGAAGTGGCTGGCCAGTGGGCTGTGTGAGGAGGCAGGCTCGCAGACCTTGGAAAGAGCAGCGGATGTGACTGTGGGCCAGGAGGAAGCCTGGTCCCAGGATGTCACAATTTCCTCTGCAGTGAGCAAGCACTTCTGGGGTACAGGAGATACATACTGGGCGGCTCCAGCGTCCCGGCTCTGTTCTCTGCCTGGTCCCCTGCCATCTGGACTTGGGCCACGCAGGAGCCTAGCATAGGTCTGACAGTCTCCACCATTTCCTCCCTGCCCACTTCTGCATGAGTTGGCAGGGGCAGATGGTCTCAGGAATGGGTCCTCTCCTCAATGGAGAGAGGCTGAGGCAGAATGCCTTTTTTTTTTGAGTTGGAGTCTCACTCTGTCGCCCAGACTGGAGTGCAGTGGCTGCTCCCGGCCACCACAGCCTCGTCCTGCTGGACTCCGGCGATCCTTCCACCTCAGCCTTCCGAGTAGCCGAAATTACAAGCATGTGCTACCACATCCGGCTGATTTTTTGATTTATTGTAGAGATGAGGTCTCGCTGCCCAGGCGGGTCTCGAACCGGCGGGCTCAGGCAATCCACTCACCTCAGTCTCCCAAAGGCGCGGGATTACAGGCTAAGCCACCGAGCCCGGCTCAGAATGTCATTTTTATACTCAGTGTTCAGGCTTTGTGGGTGTCAAAGCTGAGCTATCACCTTGCTTAACAGAGAAGGAAACAGGCCCAGCGGGACTGGTGTGTGGCTAAGACAGCTCTCCTGAATACCTGCTTCATCCCAGGAGAATGTTCCCCACCCCTGTGCTCTAGTGTCAGGCCACTTCTTTTTGGGAGCCCCCCCAGGATTACTCCGGGGCTGGCATAGGCTGTCTTCTTCCTCAGCCTTAGGTTGTGGCTGCCCCTCCCATCAGGAGGTTGGCACAGATGCCAGCAGTGCAGCGGGTCCTGGGCGGGGGTCCCAGCTGGGTTGGCCTGGCCTCAGGAAAAGGGAGGCTGGCCAGGCGGTATCCTGGAGCTGAAAGCCGTGCCTGTGGTATGCCAGAGAGTTTGGTGTGTGTGTTGGGGGGAGGTCTGGGCTGTGCTGGGGGCAAGGCCCACCGAGGACTTATCCTGAGACGGCATCAGCCTCCTTCATTCTGCGTCTGCAGTGAGCACGGAGCCAGCAGGGTGGGCAGCAGTCAGCAGAGCCCTCCAGAGAGGCTGCTTCCTGGATGAGGGGAGACAGCTTCTATCCAGAACCGGTATAGACTGACCATCTCCAGCCACACATGCTCCTACCCTCTTACCAACCTCCCGTTTAAGGAGCCATGAATGGGGTCCATAAGGGTGCAGGGTCCGGTGCTGCCCAGGACTGGGTGGGGGTCACCTGCGCACGGGCAAATCTGGAAGCTGCTATGAGCAAGGAGTTGAAAAAGTGGTTGATTCTCTCTGGTGGTGACAGAGTAGGCTTCCTGCAGGAGGTGACATTTTACTTTCCTTAAAGATGTCTTGACGAGACAAGTAAGGCGGAGTCTGGTATGCCAGGTGCAGGGCCTCAGACGGGAGGAGGTGAGAGCTTCGGGAGCCACAGAGGGACGCGATTTGTCTGGTTGGGGTGTGGAGGGCAGGCCTGAAGCACTGACTTCGGGAAGATATGATCAGCTCTGGGCTCCAGAGGGATCCTACCTGCTTGGCGCCCTTAACTGAGCTGGAGCCTGGTGCCCACCCTCACCCCTAGCTTCCCTTCCCCCATGGCGTCAGTTTCCAGGGCAGTGCCCTTCCTGTGCCCTCTCACTGCACTCTAGTCCCAAAGGAGGCCACGCTGGGAGATTTCCGTGCAGAGGCCCCAAGTGAGGCTGTTGTCCTAGAGCTGTCCCCAAAGCGGGCTCAGGACATGGGAAGCTGCCATAGCTTCAACTGAGGGGTACCCCCATGTGGCTGCCAGGGCTCCCTGGAGCCAGGCCAGCCCAGTGCCCATGATCTCTGAGGACCTCGTCGTGCATGGCTGGGCCTTCTGCTCTGGACGTGGGGTCAGGGCTCCCTGGCACTTTGGGATAGAAGGAAGGGAAGCCACGCTGTTGGTCTAGCCTTCAAGAAGCAGAAACGTCCTGAGTGCCATACTTCCACCTCAGGATTTCTCCTCAGTGACCACTCCACACACAGCATTCTGCTCCCCTGTCCTTGGAGGACTTTGGCAACCAAAGACCCCAGTGCAGTATGTAAAGCATAAGGAGGCACTGCCCAATGGAATCAGAGGGATCTAGGCCGGCCCCCTTCTTCCCCCCCCAATCTCTGGGTCGCCCAGGCCTCTGAGGAACATGGTTTGAAAAGCACTGGAATGCTAGACTAAGCTCACTTCCAGGTTGCATTCTGCTCTGGCTCCTGGGTTGGGGGAGGTCTTCCAGCCCCTAGTGTCCCCCAGCTTTGGGGAAGGAGGGGGACTGTCCCCCAGGAGACTTCAGATGTTTAGAGTCCCAACTGTGCCCCTTCCTGGCTGTGTGAGCTTGGGAAAGTTACTGAGCCCCTCTGAGCCTCCATTTCCCATCTCCAACATGGAAGTGATGGTAGTGTCTGTCTCAAAGGGTGTTTCGAGGACAAAGGGCCTGGCCCAGGTAAGGATGTGATCCTGCCAGGCTCTGTAGCACTTCCCAGCAGCCCTGGGGTTCCACTCAAAGAGGATCTGCACAGGACTTCCTAAAAACAGATGAATGTCACTGAGTTGTTCGCTTTAAGACAGTTACTTCTATGTTGTATGGATTTCACCTCGATAAATTATTGACAGAAACAACAACAAAACACTTCCAGATCACTTGAACACTGCCTTAAATATCTGACTGACGCTAATAAAGAGTAAACCTTAATCAGAAGACAGCCAAAATTTCCTGAATTTTGAAAATTTTTTGTTTCTATTTAAGTATTTTTTTTTTTTTGAGTAGGAGTCTCGCTCTGTTGCCCTGGTTGGAGTGCAGTGGCACGCTCACAGCCACTACAGCCTCAACCTGCTGGGCTCAGGCAATCCTGTCTCAGCCTTTCAAGTAGCTGAGACTACAGGCGTGCACCACCACGCCCAGCTAATTTTTTGATTTATTGTAGAGATGGGGTCTCGCCAAGTTGTCCGGACTGGTCTCAAGTAATATTAAAACAGGAAAAAACAAATAGGGACTGTCTTGACTTTAATGTCTGACTCTAGTCAGTTTCCCAGACAGAGCAGTGTTCTCAGGTGGTTGAATGTAAATGCCCAGATGCCAGTGGCCCTGGCTGCCCGGCACCCAAGGATGCCCGGCTCAGCCCCACAATCTCTTTCAATCCCTTATCCGCAAGGCAGGTGGTATTATCCCCATTTAATAGATGGGGAGACTGAGGCCAGGAAGACTAAAAGATTTGATGGTTGGCATGCCCCCTGGAGCCCGCCTTTCCTTTCTTCCAGGCTGTGAGTGCCTAGAAAGTTGCCCTGCCTGACTTGAAGCCATCTGTGATCCTTCCAGCCATCTGTCCATGCGTCCGCCTCTCCATAGAGCAGAGGCTTGACCCTGGAGCATTAATATAGAGTGAAGAGAAGACAAGAACATGGTCTGAAGACCTTCGTGACAAGACCTGGGAAACCACGGCCTGAGCCTCGACCTGAAGGTGGGAAGCGGGACCCAGACAACTGAACCCAGGGCACTGGCTGCTGTGCTCGTTTGTTTATTTTAGCAAACACGCACAGTTGCCTCCTGTGGGGCCAGTCCACTTCTGGCCAAACAGCAGTGAATAATGCGTGAAGAAGGTCCATTCAGGGAGTGACAGGAGGGGGGAGATGGGGGTGAGGGCTGCTCTGAGGAGGGGGTGTGTGTGATGATCTGGAACGGAGTGGCCAGCTTCCCTGAAATGTGATTCACACACCATTCAGCTCACCCCTTGGAAGTGTACCGGCAGTGGTTTCGATGTCGTCACAGGGTCATGCACTCATCACCACAGTCAGTTTTAGACTATTTTCCTCACCCCCTTGGCAGTCACCCCCATCCCTCCTTCCCAAATCCTAAGCAGCCACTAGTCACCTTTGTCTCTGGATTTCCTGTCCTGGGCTTTGATACGCAGAATTGTGCAGTGGGTGGCTTTCTGTGACTGGCTGGTCACCCAGCATGATGCCCTCAAGTTTCGTCTACGTTGTAGCCTGTGCCAAAAGTTCATCCCTTTTTGGCTGAATGATGGTCTGCTGTGTGGATCTACTGCATTTTCTTGTCCATTCATCTGCTGATGGACACTTGGGTGGTTCCACCTTTTGGCTCTGCCTTTAGTGCCGCTGTAAGCTTTCCTGGCTGAGATCCGTGTTGACATAATGCTTGAGTGTTTGTCGTGCGTGCACTCATTTGATCCCCAGGACTTTTCTCTGAGGAAGAAACCATTATGTTATTCTTTCCGTTGTGCAGGTGAGAACTTGGGTGATGAACTGGCAAGTGACTCACCCTGACAGCAAGTGCAAGATCATGTGGGGGTTGACCTCAGGCCACCTGGCCCCAGCCTCTGCTGTTGACCCCAAGCTCTACCCCTGCCCCCACTCCACCAGAGCTTGGCGAGTTTGAGATAATAAGAGGCCCAGGGTGACTGAGTCAGGGGGGAGCAAGAGGGCCAGAAGAGATGGAGAGACAGTCAAGAAGCCCCAGAGAGAAGTTTGGACTTTGGGTGAGAACAGGAAATCCTGGGACAATTGTTGATTCGGGTGAGAGATGTGATTCGTGCTTTTGAGAGGTGACCCCAGCTGCTGTGTGGAGAATGGCCGGCAGCAAGGGGTTCAAGAGGCATCAGGTGGTGGAACTGAGACCAGAGGAGTCCTTCAGGTGAGGGAAGGTGGGGGGGCTCTGGGAGAGCAGGATAGGCGGGAGATGACAGACTCCAAACAAACGTGACTGCTGCCTCGCCCATGCATCCCATGCTGCCGTGCACCCAGGCCCTTGGCTGAAGAGCTCCCGGGAGCCTCCTCCAACTTTGGAAAATGGGTGTAAAGGCTCTGGTGTAGTGTAAGGGAAGAAAAAGCTAAACCTGCCCCAGGGAGTTTGGGAAGTGGGGGAAAGGAAACAGCTGGGGGTTTTTGCAAGAAAAACATCCTAAGCAGAGCAAGAGATGAAATAAAGAGAATCAAACAGGCAGAGGGGTTAATGCTGGTGGGATCAGAGGAGAATTTGGAATTGGCAGCATAAGCATGGAAAAACCCCAGGTGGGCTATTTGTCAAGATCCGTTGAAATTCAGGATGTACTTACCCTTTTACCCAGCCATTTTGCTTCTAGAACTTTGTCTTGTAAGAATACTTGAACAAGCCGGGCTCAGTGGCTCAGCCTG
>NW_007074921.1:34339-47701 GCF_000164805.1 Carlito syrichta
TGCGCGACAGTGTGAGACTCCAACTCAAAAAAAAAAAAAAAAGAATACTTGAATAAGCACACAGAGCAAGGGTATTTGTTGCAACATTGGACATGTGTCTGAAATGCTGAAAACATCCTAAATAACCATCATTTGGGAATTAAGTCAATCTTGGTACATTTTACTCAATGAAATATTTGTAGTCATCAAAAAAGATAGAGTAAATCTGTCCGTATATGTTGATGGGGAAAGATGTCCATGTCACAGATGAAAAGGGATGAGGATGTGTAAAATTTTCAAGTACAAGCCAGGCTTGGTGGCTCAGCCTGTAATCCCGCACCTTGGAAGGCTGAGGTGAGTGGACTGCCTGAACCCGCGGGTTCGAGACCTGCCTGGGCAACTTGGTGAGACCTCATCTCTACAATAAATAAAAAAATTAGCCAGGTGAGGTAGCGCGCGCCTGTAGTTCCAGCTACCTGGAAGGCTGAGGCGGGAGGATCGCCGGAGCCCAGCAGGTTGAGGCTGTGGTGGCCGGGAGCGGCCACTGCACTCCAGTCTGGGCAACAGAGTAAGACTCCAACTCAAAAAAAAAAAAAAAAATTTCAGGTACATGCATCGGAGGTGCAGAAAGGCATCCCAGAGGCTGGGGGGATGGGCGGGCCATAACCTCACTTTCTGCATTATAGACTTCTGGGTGTTTTTTGTTTCTTTTTCATTGCAGTGAGCATATGCCACTTTTATTGTTAAGCTGTTTTCCTACTGTAGGAAAGAAAAAATACCAGACAGGTGGCAGTTTCGGTTATCTTTGAAAAATGAACTCGACAGTCCCAGGGGACAGAGATCATCGTGGTAGATATCTGGTCTCTCTGGGGGATAGGCTGAGCCACCGCTTCCTGCCGGGTTAAGCTCAGGGACCCCTCCTCTGAGAACTACCTGCTCCCTGCACAGCTGGCCCCTGGGAGCTGCAGCAGGGCCCTGACCAGCAAAGCTGTGGGCACCTTGTTGGTGGCTCGGCACACCAGGTTGTCCTGGAGCCTTCTCTTGTCCCCCTGGCCCTACCCCACAGAAAAAGGCAAGGCCCTTTGTCCATCAGAAGCTGCCCTGTGGCTTCTTGGAATTCCCTGAGCAGGCGGCCAAGATCACTCCCGCTCCAGATTTTTCATGGTTCTAGATTTTTCTTTTGATGGTCTGGTTCTTGCCTGAAGCAGAGAAACCAGAGAGAGAATGAGGTGGAAAGCTGAGGACCTCCCAGACCCCTACTGGTATTTAATGCAAAGGAATGTCAGAAATAGACCTCACGACTAGGCACAGTTTCGCACACACCAGTAACCCCAGCACTTTGGGTGGGAGGATCGCTTGAACCTAGGAGTTCAAGACCAGCCTGAGCAGCATAGTAAGACCTTGTTTCTACAAAAAAATAAAAAACTTAGCCGGGCGTGGTGGCAGCTTATAGTCCCAGCTACTTGGGAGGTTGAGGCAGAGGGATCACCTGAGCCGAGGAGGTCCGGCCTGCAGTGAACTGTGACACTGCAGTCCGGCCTGGGTGACAGAGTGAGACCTTGACTCAAAAAAAAAAATTAATAATAATCATCATCATCATTAAAGAAGTAGACCTTCTCACGATACTCCACCCACCCTGGTTCACTCGTTCCCCAAGGTAGGTCTAAACCAACTTTGGGTAGGTTGGTTCTTGGTCTGGTCTGTGTGCCGGGCACCAGGGCCACCACACCCTCTCTGGTCCTGCCACCCCTCCAGGTGCCAATGGCTCCTCTCTCTGTCTCCCTTCCAGCCCTCCTGCCTCCTGCCCACCATGGCCTCTGCTGACAAGAATGGTGGGAGCCTCTCCTCTGTGTCCAGCAGCCGTCTGCAGAGCCGGAAGCCACCCAACTTGTCCATCACCATCCCGCCCCCTGAGAAAGAGAACCAGACCCCGAGTGAGCAGGACAGCATGCTCCCCGAGGTAAAGGGATCGGCTTGGGGGCTTGCTGCCCTGCCACAGCTGACAGATGTATCCATGTGACACCTTTCGGGTGGTTTCACTTTCCGGGGAGGCCCTTTCTTCCTGAGTCTCAGTGGCCTGTGCAGTCCTTGACTCAGACCCCTTCCTTCCTGGGCCTGAAATATCACAGGGTTTGAGGCCCTGCACTGAGGGCCTGTCTCATGGTGGTCAAGGGAATATGGGAAGTGCTGGCCCCAAGAAAGGGCTTGCTGGTGGCCCGGGCCCCGGGCTGTTTGCATTTCCTCTCCCAGGCATGCGCTCTAGGTCTCCCTTCTGAGGGGTGGGGACTGTGCCTCGCGTGAACAGGGGGACAGTGTCTCTTCAGCATCAGCAGTCTGCCTTTGCAGCGCCTGGTTCCTCTGGAAGGATGAATATGCATCAACATTTCCGACAGTCCAGACTGTTACCCCATAAAGAGCTCATTGAAAACAGGCTCGTAATGTGTGGGCTGGCTGTACAGCCTGGAACATAAAGGGAGTGATGTTAGTGCGGCCTGCTCACCCGAGAGCTCTGCAGAATGTCTAGAGGCAGGCGAGAACATCATGGCACAGTGGGAGTTAGGGTCATGTGTGCTGGGGGCCACTGAGAAGCATTAGACAGCAGTGATTTTAAATTCAAAATGATAGCAGCTCAGGTGTCCATCGATGAGGATTGAGCTTTGCTTCCAGGGTTTTCATGTGGGAGGCTAAGACGAGCCAGCTGGGATCTGGGCTCCTCATATCACAATCTGTCCTTCCTCCTGCCTCCTGCAGAGACCCAAGAACCCAGCCTACTTGAAGAGCGTCAGCCTCCAGGAGCCACGGGGACAACGGCAGGAGAGCAGCTCAGAGAAGCGCCCCGGCTTCCGCCGCCAGGCCTCCCTGTCCCAGAGCATCCGCAAGTGAGCACCCATCCCAAGTGACCTGGGGATTCCTGGGCCTGGTCCCTGTGTCCCTTCTCCAGAAGGAGCAGCCGGACATTAAAAGCCAGTGCGTCTTTCTGTAGAACCTAATAGCATGGTATAGATGGGTAGACTGAGGCCCAGGGATAAGTGCCTCGCAGAAGGTCACTGCGGAGGCTGAGGGGGCTCAAAGAGCTCAGGTGGGCCACTGCCCTGCTTGGGTCTCCCATGGGCCTGGCTCTTCCAGCCCAGTTCCTCACAGTCTGGGCATCAGTCTGCTTCTGCTGAATCGGTCATCGGGCTCTGGCCAGGGGACTCAAGGGCGGGCTGACCTTCCCTTACTCCCAATCCCCTGTAGGTATACGGTTGCCCCTCACATTTCCTCCCCTGCATGCACGCGGTTGCACACGTGCCGCCACCCTTCCAGCACACATTCAAGTTCACAGATATGCACGAGTGCATTCCCACGTTCCCTGTCCCCTCCCGCAGGGGCACAGCCCAGTGGTTCGGGGTCAGCGGCGACTGGGAGGGGAAGCGGCAGCACTGGCAGCGCCGAAGCCTGCACCACTGCAGCGTGCGCTACGGCCGCCTGAAGGCCTCGTGCCAGAGGGACCTGGAGCTCCCCAGCCAGGAGGTGCCGTCCTTCCAGGGCACGGAGTCCCCCAAGCCCTGCAAGATGCCTAAGGTGGGCTCCGTGGAGGGGCGAGGGGATGAGGGATGGGGGATGGGGCAGCCTCCCCAGGGGCCGATCAGCTCTGCTCACCACTTCCCTTTCTTCCAGATTGTGGATCCGCTGGCCCGGGGCCGCGCCTTCCGCCACCCAGACGAGGTGGACCGGCCCCACGCCCCACACCCACCGCTGACCCCGGGGGTCCTGTCGCTCACCTCCTTCACCAGTGTCCGCTCTGGCTACTCCCACCTGCCACGCCGCAAGAGGCTGTCTGTGGCCCACATGAGCTTTCAAGCTGCCGCTGCCCTCCTCAAAGTGAGAGGCTGTCTCCCGCTCCCCCCTCCACTGCCTCTGCTCCGCCTCCCTTGGTCGTCCCTTCCTCCTACTCCTCATAGCATCCCTGAGAGTTCACCCAGGCAGGAGCAGCAGATGTGCTGGGATCCCTGGACAGGGAAAGGGACCGTGAAGCCCCGTGGCCCTGCATGGAGCTGCAGGGCCTCCGTCTTTTTGTTGGCAGCCAGGCCTACAGCCAGGACTTGAACGTTGGGGTGTCCGTTGCCCGATTCTCTCGTGACTGTTCCCCCCAGCTGCCTAGTTTTGAGAGCTGGTTTCTGCACTGACTTCTAAGCAGGGGGGAAGGAAGAAATGAAATGTGCACTCGCTGGTCCCCCGCCCATATCTTCTAAGCTCCTGTCATGTACAGAGCCTGGGGAGTGTAGAGCCAGTCATTGCCCTTGCCGAGCTCCTAGCCCAGGAAGAATGGCAGATGTCCTCACTCAGAGTAATCAGCTCAGGAGAAGGGCTGGTGTCAGGGAAGACATTGAGCTAAGCCCAGAAAAATAGGAAAACACCAGGAAGGGAACAGCATTGTCAGTGGAGGAAATGGCCTGTGCAAAGGCCTGGAGGTAGGAAGAAGCCTGGTGTCTTGAGGGTGCAGCAGGTGGTTTGATGTGGTTTCAGCGAGGGTGACTGAGGGGTCAGGAGGTGAAGTCAAGGGTGGGCAGGGCCCTGGGGTGCTGTGCCAAGAAGCAGGACAGGGGACCATGACCAAGCCTCGAGTGTCGAGTATGGATTGCTTTGAGTGCTGGGGCGCCAGCCGCCCAAGCCAGAGGAGCAGGAGGTTGCCAGGAGATGACACCAAAGATGGTGAGAGTGGCGCGTTCAGGCTCAATGGGCTCGATGACTCCTTTGGTGTGGTGGACGGGGATACAGGATGCCGGACCCTGGTCCTGATGCTCTGGTCTCTGCCCCATGCACAGGGGCGCTCGGTCCTGGATGCCACCGGACAGCAGTGCCAGGTGATCAAACGCAGCTTCGCCTACCCCAGCTTCCTGGAGGAGGATGCAGTTGATGGGGCAGACACATTTGACTCCTCATTTTTTAGTAAGGCAAGCATGGGGTGTGGGGCTGTGGGCCCTTGGGGACAGTGGGGAGTGAGTGGCCTGGGCGCTGGGAGGGGTGACCTTGGCCTGGATTGCATTCTACCAGGGGCCCCTAAGTGACCCAAAGGCCCGTCCATGGGATGGGGCGTGGCCCTGCATGGAGCTGCAGGGCCTCCGTCTTTTTGTTGGGCAAAGTGAGGACCTGAGGGGATGGGGCACAGTGTCACCTGGAAAAGTCAGCATCAGGGCTGAGCGGTCTGTGGCTTCCCCATCCATTCTGAGGATCTTGGCTATCCAGCCTCATCCTGACCGTGAATTGGGGTGCGAAGGGGGCAGCATTGCAGACAGTGACTCCTTACACTTTGTGCGTCTCCACCCAACCCCAGGAAGAAATGAGCTCCATGCCTGACGATGTGTTTGAGTCTCCCCCACTTTCTGCCAGCTACTTCCGAGGGATTCCGCGCTCAGCCTCCCCCATCTCCCCCGACGGGGTGCAGATCCCTCTGTGAGTGCTGGGCCGTCCCTCCTCCAGCCCCTCTGTCCAGCCTGGGGGCATCCCCATACCTTACCCTGGCCCTCAAACCCATTCTGAGCCCCCGGGTGGTGTCCGGGAGCGGGGAGTGGAGGGAATGTCAGGCTGAGGGCCTCCGTCCCCACCAGGAAGGAGTATGGCCGAGCCCCAGTCCCCGTGCCCCGGCGCGGCAAGCGCATTGCCTCCAAGGTGAAGCACTTCGCCTTTGACCGGAAGAAGCGGCACTACGGCCTGGGCGTGGTGGGCAACTGGCTGAACCGCAGCTACCGCCACAGCATCAGCAGCACCGTGCAGCGGCAACTGGAAAGCTTCGACAGCCACCGGTGAGGCGCCACCCGGGAAGGTTGGGGGCTCCACGCTCTAGGCCCTCCTCCACAGCAAGTGTTTCGTGAGTGTCTCCTGTGAGTCAGGAGTGACAAGCTTGAAGACCACTCTGTCTTTTGGGAGCCTGCACGGGACCCGGGCAGGGCCCTCAGGTGCTTGCTGCTTCTCCTCCACCTCCTGCTTTCTGGGCCTGTGTCCTCAGCTTGGCGCCCAGACGGCAGTCAGTAGGCGGTCAACAAACGTTCATTGAGTTCTGCCACACACAGGCCCTGCAACAGAGCCCCAAGACGATGGAGTGGGGAGAGCAGGATGGGTCAGAGGCCAGTTAGAAACTGGAACCGGGAATGACGGGACTCTGGGGGAGGCCAGGCAGACCCCTTGGGAAAGTCAGATGACTACAGATTGGTGATTCTTGTACAGCGTACAGATCAGCAGTGGCTCAAACACCAAGCCATGGCAGGTGTCCAGAGGACAGAGAGTTGAAGTCAACAGCTGTAGGAAGGGATGCAGCCAGGACTAGCAGGAGTTATGTCATGTGCAAAGGCCCTGGGGCTGCAGGGAGCATGGTGTGTCCCAGGAGATGCAGGAGGAGGGGAAAGAGGCTGGATAGGTGGGCAGGCACAGTAAGGCTTTGCAGCCAGCAGGAGGCAGTGATTTTGGAATGTCCCGGGGCCCTGGAAAACTGTCAAATAATTTTAAGCCAGAAGAGAGACACTTGGAGGTGTATCTTAGAAGTTACTCTGGTGCAGGATGAGTTGGCAGGTATAGAAGTGGAGAGCAGGGGCCAGGTGAGCCTGGTGCGACAGGCCGGGACTGGAAATTGGGATGTCAGTTCGGCTCAGCTGACCCAAGCCCTCTATCCACCTCTGTTTGAAGCCCCTACTTCACCTATTGGCTGACCTTTGTCCACATCATCATCACGCTGCTGGTGATTTGCACGTATGGCATCGCGCCCGTGGGCTTTGCACAGCATGTCACCACCCAGCTGGTGAGTTGGCATCATGCTGGGTGTCCCAGTCTCCCCCAAGAGCCTTCAGCATCCTGGGCACCAGACTCCTCCCACTGCGACAACCTGGCCCCAGCAGGAGGGTGCTCAGGGCTCACCACAGCCTGGTCCCTTCCTAGAGGCTCTGCCCTGGGGACAGCTGTCCCACCTCTCACCCCCTGTCCCCCGCGCCCCAGGACCGCACCATTCTGATGCCTTCCCTTGTGCTACCTCTGTGACAGGTGCTGCGGAACAAGGGTGTGTACGAGAGTGTGAAGTACATCCAACAGGAGAACTTCTGGATTGGCCCCAGCTCGGTGAGAGTCCAGCCAGGGCATCGTCCAAGCCAGGAAACCCTGCGCCCTGTTGCTCCATAAGGGAAGATTCAACAGAGGTAGAATGACGGGTCTTTCCCAGGTCTGGGGCCCACGTTCACTCTTTCCCCTCCCCCACAGATTGACCTGATCCACTTGGGCGCCAAGTTCTCACCCTGCATCCGGAAGGACCGGCAAATCGAGCAGCTGGTGCTGCGGGAGCGAGACCTGGAGCGGGAGTCGGGCTGCTGTGTCCAGAACGACCACTCAGGCTGCATCCAGACTCAGCGGAAGGACTGCTCGGTGGGGACACACACACACACACGCACGCACACGCACACACACACACACACACACACACACACGAGGGTGCAGGCGCAGCTGCTGAATGGCCAGTTGACCTCCCCCAGTCCCATAGAGGCGAAAGCCGGATTTCAGGGGTGTCAGACAGGGATGGAGAACTGGGAAATGGCCCTGAACCCTAGGGAAAATGGAAAAAATGGGAAAAGCCCCCGTCCTGGAGGGTCCCCTGCCCACTCCAACGAGGGTGACCTTGCCCTGGCTTGACCTGCCCTCCAGGAGACTTTGGCCACTTTTGTCAAGTGGCAGAATGACACCGAGCCCCCCATGGACAAGTCTGATCTGGGCCAGAGGCGGACATCGAGGGCCGTTTGCCACCAGGACCCCAGGTATGGCCTGGAGCCACTCCTGGGTCTCGGGGTGGCTGTAGCTAGACTGTCTGAGCCACCCACAGGGACAGAGGTGGCAGGCATGGCAGTCTAGGGATGGCACAGCCCAACCAGACCTCTGCCTCCAGGACCTGCGAGGAGCCAGCCTCCAGTGGCGCCCACATCTGGCCTGATGATATCACCAAGTGGCCGGTGAGTGAGTGTCTCAGCGGAGAGTGGTCTGGGTAGGGCAGGGACAGGAACCTGCTCCCCACTCAGGCCCTCCGTCATGGGTGCCCCCTCCTGCAGATCTGCACAGAGCAGGCCAGGAGCAACCACACGGGCCTCCTGCACATGGACTGCAAGATCAAGGGCCGCCCCTGCTGCATCGGCACCAAGGGAAGGTGAGCCAGCCCGGGCCCTGCCCGCCTCAGTGTGGCCTGCTGCCTCCCTAGAGCTGCAACTCCTCTGCCCGCCTTCTCCTTCCTCACCTGCTGGGCTGGGGCCCTCTGAGACCGTCCCTCCCTCCCCAGCTCTGGAGCTGCCCACGGTGTAAGCAGGAGGAAGGGGGCCTCGCGCCAGAGCTGAGGACTCTGCAGAAGGTCACCCTCATTCCTGCCAGCAGTGCCTGCTGTGGCCAGGCGCTGGGCTCCGGGCGGGGTGGGTAGGGGCTTCTCAGGACTCTGATGCCCCCTTGCCTCATCATCCACCCCCTCAGCTGTGAGATCACCACTCGGGAGTACTGTGAGTTCATGCATGGCTACTTCCATGAGGAAGCAACACTCTGCTCTCAGGTGAGGAGCGGCCCGGTGGGGGCCTGGGGTGGAGTGTGAGGGCTCTCAGCCCTGGTGGAGGAAGCTGGGCACAGCTGCCTGCTGGGGCCAGGGCTCACCTATTCCCTCACACGTCTGGGCGCTGACCTCCACACCACCCACAGGTTCACTGCTTGGACAAGGTGTGTGGGCTTCTGCCCTTCCTCAACCCTGAGGTCCCAGATCAGTTCTACAGGCTTTGGCTGTCTCTGTTCCTACACGCTGGGTAAGAGGCTCCCCGCTGCCCTGAGCCCAAGGCCCTGTGCTGGCTGCCCATGTGGGCCGCGGAGAAAGGCCCCCCCGGGCCAGGGCACAGCCAGCCTGATCCGCCAGGCTCCACTGCTCTGAAGCACCCGGTTAGCAGCCATGGGGAGGCGTGCAAAGGCTGATGCCTGGTGTTTCCCCCACCCCAGCGTGGTGCACTGCCTCGTGTCTGTGGTCCTTCAAATGACCATCCTGCGAGACCTGGAGAAGCTGGCCGGCTGGCACCGTATTGCCATAATCTTCATCCTCAGCGGTATCACAGGCAACCTGGCCAGCGCCATCTTCCTCCCATACCGGGCAGAGGTAGGGACGTGGGGGATGGGGCGGGGAGGTGACCAGGCCTTCCCCAGCCTGAAGCCCTGCGGCATATGGGTGGCGCAGCCCTGTTGCTCTTGCCCCACCCACGCCGAACCTGCTTGAGGGACACAGGCCCCTCCTATGCTGGGCTCACCCGTGGATGAATAGCTAAGCTGGGGGCTTATCAGTCAGTCCCTTAATCCAGGCAAGAGGGAGCAGCGATGCTTTTGAGTCACCAGAGAACCCTGACCACCCTCTGTGCTCAGGGTCACCTCCCCATGGACCGCTGTCCTTCTCTGCCTTGGGTCTGTTCACAGCCATGCCAGCTACCTGCCAGCATGCTACACCTCCTTAGGTTGAGCCCTATGCAACTGCCTACAGAAATGGCCGCTTTGATGAGTTCAGTTTCTTGGTTAGCTTGTTCAGTGTCTTCCCCCTCCCCACTGTGTGCCTCCTTGTCTGTTGTACTTATCAAATCACACCCACACTGGGCACGTCCACAGTAGGTGCTCAATGTTTCTGCCCAAATGAGTGGAGCAGGCCCAGCTTTGGACCCCCAGTCCCTCAGCGTTGAGGTCCCCACCACCACCGGGGAGGGGCTTTTCCATGAGATGATCCAGGACCCGGCCCCGGGC
Organism: Carlito syrichta; assembly: GCF_000164805.1. Classification (NCBI taxonomy): domain Eukaryota; kingdom Metazoa; phylum Chordata; class Mammalia; order Primates; family Tarsiidae; genus Carlito; species Carlito syrichta. The sequence continues at coordinate 44,081 of NW_007074921.1, forward strand.
CCAGCCTGGGCTGCCCACCTGGTGGTACCTCAGCCGCACCGCCCCTCCCCCGCCCCAGGTGGGCCCAGCTGGCTCGCAGTTCGGCCTCCTCGCCTGCCTCTTCGTGGAGCTCTTCCAGAGCTGGCAGCTGCTGGAGCGGCCCTGGAAGGCCTTCCTCAACCTCTCGGCCATCGTGCTCTTCCTGTTCGCCTGCGGCATCCTGCCCTGGATCGACAACATCGCCCACATCTTCGGCTTCCTCAGTGGCTTGCTGCTGGCCTTCGCCTTCCTGCCCTACATCACCTTTGGCACCAGCGACAAGTACCGCAAGCGAGCCCTCATCCTCGTGTCCCTGCTGGTCTTCGCCGGCCTCTTTGCCTCGCTGGTGCTCTGGCTCTACATCTATCCCATTAACTGGCCCTGGATTGAGTACCTCACCTGCTTCCCCTTCACCAGCCGCTTCTGCGAGAAGTACGAGCTGGACCAGGTGCTGCACTGACCCCCTACTCAGCCTGGCTGGGCCCCGCTGCTACCACAGAGCACTGGCGACACACGGTCTGTGCTCGCAACCCGTCTGTGGGGCGCTCGGAATGCCACAGACCCGCGAACAGGGGCCAGGCTCTGGGCTCAGGCACACCCCCTGCCAGGCAAGGCTGACTGTGTGAGATGACCAATAAAGATGGGTTTCTTGGGGGAGTGAGGCCTGAGCATTCCTGGCCCAGGCCTGGGGACACCGGGAGTCCCTGAATCTTCGAGCCTTGGATCCCAGGCCCTGATTTCTTCCCTGTCCCCTGCTGTAACCATCTCCTGGGGGCAGGTTTCTTTTCTTCCCAGGGTCTTTAGCCACTGCCTCTGGTGGTCCTGTTCCCACTCCCCACTATTCCTTGCCAGGGATGCTCCTTTGGTTGCCTGTAGGGGCTGGGTGCCCACCATGCCCGCCACTGCCCCCTCCTGTTCCTCCTCTTTCCTCTGCCCTGTGAGTCCACCTGTAAGGCACCCAGGTGGGAAATTGTGGGAGGGGCATTGGTTGTGGTCTGGGAGGAGAGAAAAAGCAAGGAGACACAACTAGACTGGGACGCCAAGAGTCTTTGCTGGCTTTTAGCAAACAGAGGCTGTATTCCCCCAACCCGCCCTCCCTTTGGCTCAGTGTCCTGCCTCATGGGTTGGCTCTGATGATGGGGCTGGCCCTACCACTTCTGCCTCATTCTTGCCCGAGTAGGGGCGGGGGCTGAGCCAACCCAGGACCTGCTTCCAGGGGTGCTCGAAGATCCAGCAGGCCTTTTTTTTTTTTACCAGTTTATATGATGGTCCTAATTTTTAAAAGTAACGCTAACTTTGTATGGATGATGTCTCAAGTGTATTAAATGATATTCTTTATGGCAGTATTGTCTTTTAACCCAAGTCCTCAGGTAGAATGAAGCCAGAGTGTTGGGGTGAGGGGTCAGCCATGAGGAGTTCGGAGGTAGTGGTTTGGACTAAGGGACAGTGAAAAACTGACAGGACTTCTCAGGAATTTAGTTGGGCCAGAAACCAGATTGGAGACACATGGAAGACCTCAGAGGGTCTCTTGGGAGAGCTGAATCATGAGCCCCCTGGGGCCCCCACCCCCACATGCTTCGCCTTGGCTCTGGGGCAGTGAGGATGCTGACAGGGCTGAGGGGTGGCCTGTTCTGGAAGAGCCTGCGCTGAGAAGGTACAGCACTTGTCCCTCGTGCCAGCCAGGGACGAGTGCCCCTGTGCCTCCCCCACAGGCCTCCACGCCATGTGCTGAGGAGCTGCCGGGGAGGCAATGAGGTGTAACCACTGCATCACCATGGCAGGGGAGCCAGCTCAGGGACTGGTGGGCAGCCGGGAGAGAAGGGCAGACCTGAGGGGCAGGTGGCCACAGACATGCCCAAGGGCTGGGCAAGCGACCCTGCATTTGCTTCCCTGCCCCGAGGCTGCCACCATCTTAGAGTCTCCTGCCTTTCCCTCCTTCTAGGGACTGAGGGCCAGAAGGGGTGTTGTGAGGCCAGGGAGAATAGGGACCCCCAAGCATCAGGCCCCTCCCATGAGGATGGTGCCCTGGTGCTGGGCCCTTCGCCCATTGCCTGGAGGAGGAAATGAGGTGGGGGCCTGAGAATGCCTCCCGCCGTCCCTGTTTCCCAACCTAGCGGGTCTCAGGCAGAGTTTGGAGGTCTGGAGGGCCTTGCAGGGACAGAGGGGACAGGCCACTCCTGCTCTGAGCAGCCTGGGCTGGGAGAAGCCACCCCATCTCTTTAGCCCTGCCCTCTCCACCCTTACTGGAAATCGCTGTCTCCTTTCATGCTCACCCAAGCCGGATGAGTCCAGGGCAGAGATGGGGACCCTGGCCTGCCTTCCCACATCTCCAGCAGCCAGGTGGGCTGCCCGGTTCAGCAGCCACTGTTCCTGCGCAGGAAAGCATGGCCCCGCAGGGAGCACTGGAGCTCGGTGAAGGTGAGGGAGCCCACGGCGACGGCGCACGGGCCCATAGCACGGAAGCCAAACCTCTCGTAGAAAGGTACCAGTGCATCCTCACACATGAGCACGGCCCGGCGCACGGCCGGCTGGCCACCCAGGTGGTGCAGGTAGCGCCACAGCAGAATGGGGCCCTTGCCCTGCTGCCGGAAGGTGCGGTGCACCGCCAACACGTGCAGGTGGGCCGTGTGGCCCCCGGGTCTGTGCAGCATCAGCGACTCCTGGGGGCAGACGAGGGACATGAGTCCATGTCACTTCTGTGAACACGCACTCCCCTCTAAGCCGCACAACCCAGGCCGAGGGCAGGTGTCCCCTGAGTACCACCAGTCAGAGCTCCCTTCCCACCAGAGGAGGGTCCCCAAATTGGGCGCTTTACCCCCAGTCCCATGGAGGAAACCTTGAAGGTCCAGAAGGGCTGGTCATCTTGCCCTGGGAGGGGGCCTGGGACCTCCACTGATCTCTCCAGTTCCAGAGGAAGAAATCCCAGCCTTGGCTCCCCCGCCACCATCTGGCTGAACTCTTGTCAGAGGCCTCCCAGGAGTCGGACGCCATCCCGCTCTCACCTGAGTGAGTCTCTCCTTGTCCCAGAGTGAGCCAATGATGAAGGCCACAAGACGGCCCTCCTCGAACCAGCCCAAGGACAGCTCTGGACACAGGGTCAGGAAGTGCCGAATCTCATCCAGGTACAGGGGGCAGATGCCCGAGACAGAGATGAAGGCTGCAGCAGGAGGCAGGAGGGTGACTCTGGTCACTGTGCTGCACACCCACTGTCCCCTGCACCTCAAGTGTCAGTCCAGGTGCCCCCTCTCCTCAGGAAAGCAGGGAACTCAGGTCCATCTCCCCCACTTTCTTTTCCTTTTTTTTTTTTTTTTTTTTTTTTTAGAGACAGGGTCTTGCTCTGTTGCCCAGACTGGAGTACAGTGGCACTATCATGGCTCAGGAGACCACAGCCTTGGTCTCCTGAGCTCAGGTGATCCTCCTGCCTCAGCCTCCCAAATAGCTGGGACTACAGGCACATACCGCCATGCTCGGCTAATTTTTTATTTATTATTTATTTATTTATTTATTATTATTTTTTTTTTTAGTTGGAGTCTCGATCTGTCGCTCAGACTGGAGTGCAGTGGTCGCTCCCGGCCACCACAGCCTCGACCTGCTGGGCTCCGG
>NW_007074921.1:47721-48682 GCF_000164805.1 Carlito syrichta
CCACTCACCTCAGCTTCCCAAAGTGCTGGGATTACAGGCTGAGCCACCGAGCCCAGCCTAATTTTTTATTTTTTATTTTTGAAGACACGTTGCTGTGTTGCCCAGGTCTCAAACTCTTGACCTCAAGTCGTCTTCCCACACCTCAGCCTCCCGGAGTGCTGAGATTACAGGCATGAGGCACACTGTCCCTGGCCGCCATCCCCCTATTTGAGCCCACACATGGTCTGTTACTTTGGGACTCAGCCTCCAAGAGCAGGAGACTCAGGGTCTCCTTCCCACAGGACAACTAGACCAGAGTGGAGTGTCCTCCCAGACACTATGCGGGCTGCTCACCTTCACGCTCAATCTCAAACACGCTGATGGCATCCTCTGGGGTGAGGCAGCGAAACTCGCTGGCCGGGAGCGTGTGGCGCCGCTGGCAGCTTGGGGACTCTGGGATCCCAGATGGCAGGTGTGGGGCCTCAGGTTTCAGGGGGTGGATGCTCTGCATGGACATCCTGGCTGCTGGCATCTCCCTGGGGTGCCCTCGCTTTGGAAGTGGCCTCCCTAGCCAAGGAGGGCCCCCCAGCACCTGTTGGGGAAGAGCGAGGGGTCTGGTCCTCACCTCCAAGGAGGCAGGCCAAAGAGAGGGTCCACTGGCCTTTTACACCAGGAACTGGGGTAGGACCAGTCCCCAAACTGATGGACACATTCCCCAGGTGCCCAGCCCTGGAGGCAGTTTCCAGGGACGGCAAACAAGGGCAATCTCTCCTCACCTTTCCCTCGCAGCCAGAAGAACGCAGGGAGCAGCCCCTGCAAACCTCCAGATTCTGGTCTCACTGCCTTCCAGGTGCATCTGAGCCCCAGAGATGGTGAGAGGGACAGGCAGAGCTCAGTAGAGCCTGGGGCACCCCAACACGGCAGCTCACAGCGGAAGGAGAGGGAGGCTGCCTGAGTTTCTACTGACCACTTTTTTTTTTTT
>NW_007074921.1:49091-50495 GCF_000164805.1 Carlito syrichta
ATGAGGTCTCACCAAGTTGCCCAGGTGGATCTCGAACCCACAGGCTCAGGCAATCCACTCGCCTCAGCCTCCCAAGGTGCGGGATTACAGGCTGAGCCACTAAGCCCGGCTTGTTTTTTATTTTATTGTAGAGACAAGGTCTTGCCAAGTTGCCTGGGCTGGTCTTGAACCCGCGAGCTCAGGCAATCCGCTCATTTTGGCCTCCCAAGGTGCTGGGATTATAGGCTGAGCCACTGAGCCCGGCCATCCACTGACCACTTCTAATGTAACCATGTGGTGGGTAGGTGCCCAGGCCCCCACACCACCATCCTGTGGTTTATCTTACCTGCCCAGAGGGAGACGTCTGGTCCTTTGGGTGCAAGATGGTGTGGCTGGGCGCTCTTTAGGTAGCCTCAGCCCTTGGTCCTGAGAAAAAGCTCCTCAACCAAAATGGACCCTTAGAGAGCTTCCACATTTACCCAGATGGCCTCAGACAGGGCCACATACACAGGATTTGGTGGGGGGGCGGGGCTAGAGGGAATCAGGGGCTGCAGAGGGTGTGGGAGGTGTGTAAGACACTGCCTGCCCCACATGTCCAGCACACTGGATATACCCCTGTGGGTGCCCTTGTCTCTCTCCCATGACACCTTGCAGATACGCATTTCTTAGAGGAGGCCATCCCTCCCTCTACGTTACAGTGACACTTGGAAAGCCCCATGGCATCCTCATTTCTCCCCACGTCTAGAAGCTCCAAGCAGGTTAGCTCCTATTCCTGGGGCTGAGAGCTGGGACCCCCCACTTACCTGACCTGTCGGGAGGGAGACCCAAGGTTCCCTCCGCAAAGCCAGTCCCCCTAGGGGCTTGTCTGCAGGCGCAGGAACCAGGAAAATCCAGGACTCCTAGCAGGGAGTCTGCTGTAGCAGGTGCCACCCCAGGCAGCATGTGATGTTGTTCTCAGAGATTTCTAATCCCCTACTCTACCTCTCTCATTACACCAGGCAGGATGATGCCAGCAGGGTTCTGGCAGCCTCACGCCCTGTCCCTGCCCTGCTGAGGGGGAAACGTCAGTGCTGGCACACTTAGTGCAGAGGGGATTACCAGCAGCTGACCGAGGCCCTGGGGCTCGGGGGAAAGGACAAGGGGCTAAGCCTCAGGGTCCAGCTCTAATCCCTTCTCTGTCGCCGAGTTGCTGGGCACTGGCAATTCAGGCTCAGTCCCTTGGAAACTTGAGCAAGTCCACCTCTGAGGGTCCTTCCTGTCCCAGCAGCCTGTGAACGCTGCCATTTATAGTGCTTGCTACATGCTAAGCCCTGGGTAAGCATCTCCAGTTCACATGACAGCCCTGCCAGGTGAGTATTTACCTCATCTTTTTTTTTTTTTGAGTTGGAGTCTCACTCTGTCGCCCAGACTGGAGTGTGGTGGCCG
>NW_007074921.1:50522-56504 GCF_000164805.1 Carlito syrichta
CACTCACTTCAGCCTCCCAAAGGCGCGGGATTACAGGCTGAGCCACCGAGCCCGGCTTCACCTCATCTTATAGAGAAGGAAACTGAGACTCAGACAGTTTACATAACCTGCTCACAGCCACCCAGCATGTTAGTGAAGCAGGAGAAGCAAACCCGCTCACTCTCCTATGATGACACTGTTACTGCTGGGGTGGTGGGAGCTGTTGGATTTCAGAAGTGGCCAGTTCATGCCTTCACAGTTCTCCTGCTGGTTGTCAGATAGTGTCCTCAAGTCAAGCATTGAAGGGAGTCGGGGAGTGAGCCATCGGCCTTGGGAAGAAATGCCCAAATCCGGCTTCAGGGCTGGCTGCGCAGGTATGGACTATGGTGGTGGCATTCAGACTTTGCTGTGTAGACAGTGACAAGACACTGAAAGGGCCTGAGTGGTGGACAATCCTCTCTGTCCTGCCTTCTTGTAAATTACCTTCTCCATCACTTACATCATCAGCCTTATTCCCCCAAGGGCATTTCTTCCTGAAGCAACCTGAGGAAAATTCCCAAATCCTGAGGCAAGAGTCAGTCCTTATCCTCTTCACGACCGTTGCGTCCATCATTGCTTCCATCTGCTGCAAAAATCAACCAAAACCAGGCTTTTAAAGAACCCAACAAGATCCTCAGAACCATGCCCTCCTCCCATCCCACCTCCACCCTCCCTTTTCTCCAACGCTCGCCATCAACCTAATGTACTGAACTAGCCACAAGGTGAGTTGACGTTTCACTCTGTCACCCAAGCTGGAGTGCAGTGGCATGCTCACGGCCACCGCAGTCACCACTTTGGAAGACTTAGCACAAAGCTGACATGACCGTACCCTGGTACCTCTCAGTCCCAGTCCCTCATGTACCCGACTGAACACTAAAAGAGCAGGAATGTTCCCAGCAGCACTTTTTATAATGTTCCCAAACTGGAAACAACCCAAATCACCATCAGCCATAGAAGGATATACACAAAATGGAACACCAAGAATAAACAAACTGCAATGACACACAGCATCATGGACGACTCTCCCCTTAACAACATGGCATGAAAGAAGCCAGAAGGCAAGAGTGGCACTACTGTACAATGCAACCGTGTAACCAAAAACTGTACCCCCTAAAGCTACTAAAATAAAATAATAATAAATACAATTTTTTGTAGAGATGGGGTCTTGCTATGTTGCCCAGGCTGGTCTTGAACTCCTGGCCTCAAGCAATCTTCCAGTCTTGGCCTCTCAAAGCACTGAGATTACAGGTGTGAGCCATTGTACTAGGCTCTTATCTCACTTTTGTCTAAAGTTTTAGAACTTTGAAATATTGTAGTAATCATAATGCCAAAATAACATGAAATTTTAAAGGAAAAAAAACAAAAAGCAAAACAAGTCCTGGTGCAGTGGCTCATGCCTGTTAGCCCAGCACTTTGGGAGGCAGAGGCAAGAGGATTGCCTGAGCCCGAGGATTTGAGACCAGCCTGGGCAATTTGGCAAGACCTTGTCTCTACAGTAAATCAAAAAATTAGCTGACTGTGGTGGCACATGCCTGTGGTTCCAGCTACTTGGAAGGCTGAGGTGGAAGGATCGCCTGAGCCCAGCAGATTGAGGCAGTGGTGGCTGTGAGCATGCCACTGCACTCCAGCTTGGGTGACAGAGTGAGACGCCAACTCAAAAAAAACCAATAATAATCCCCCAAAATAAAAAGTTAACACATGTTAGCATGTGAGGCCAAGGACTGGATTACAATCCACGTATTAGGATCAAGATGACAGCTGCCTGAGTGGGGGCGGAGATTGGGGTGCCGGTAGCATAATGTTCAGATGTTCAGTTCTTTTTTTTTTTGAGTTGGAGTCTCACACTGTCACCCAGACTGGAGTGCAGTGGCTACTCCCGGTCACCGCAGCCTCGACCTGCTGGGCTCCGGCGATCCTTCCGCCTCAGCCTTCCAAGTAACTGGAATTACAGGTGTGCACTACCACGCCTGGCTAATTTTTTGATTTATTGTAGAGATGAGGCTCAGGCAATCCACTCACCTCAGCCTCCCAAAGCACGGGATTACAGGCTGAGCCACCGAGCCCGGCTAATGTTCAGTTCTTAAATTGAATGCTTACGTGGAGGGAGAGGGGTGGAAATTCACCAAGCTGCCAATTTCTGCACTTTTCTGTATGTATGTTCTACTTAAAAATGACTTAAATATTCAGGAGACTTTTTTTTTTCTATCTAACATCTCAACTCCAAAGCCCATGACTGCCATTGACCTTGGTTCCACCCATTCCCAGGGCTGCCCCTTGTCAGCACCTGGTGTGAGATTTGCCACTGGATCCACGCTTCTCTCCCGGTCCCTCAGACCGCCCTGGCTCCCCTCTCCTTCAGCTCACACTTTGGTTGCACCCCTTAGCCCTTCTCTGGCCAGTACCTGCCCCATCATCCCTGCCCCGTCAGTGCCTGCCCTCTACACCCCACACAGCGTGTCCATCCCCTGCCCATCGTGAGCTCCTGAGGTCCCCAGAGTTCGGGTCCTGCAAGCGTACTCCCTCAACCCACCACAGAGCGAGCACCTGCTGTTACCCATGAGCCCCCCGGATGGGACCGCAGACCAGCTCTGTATGGGACATGCTTCGCCCCTGACCTTGGAGTGACCCAGTACCAGTCCAGATGCCCCCACTCGCCCACCACAGACACTCCTCCCATCTGTGGGGTCCCCTTTTCCCAAGGCCCCCCGTGCTGTCTGAGGCCCACCTCAACCCACCTACTCCCAGGCAGCTTTCCATCTTTCCGACCCTCAAGAGAACTCTCAGGACTGACCAGACCTCCTCGGTCTTGACCTCTGAGCCTGGCAGGGGGAACGTGTCCAGGACCTCAGCTGGGTATTCCCATCTTCTACCTCCAGGAACTCCCAAAAGTCTGCATCCACCCCTCCATGAACTCTGCGGCTCTATTGCACCCTCTGGTGGCCAATTGCAGCCACTTGGTGATGCCTGAGAAGGGTTGGCTGTTGAATCTACTTATGGCTCTTTGTATTTTCCCACCTGTCCCTGTCCTTTCTGGAAAACACCTCTGGACATACAGGGAAGCTCAGAGAACAAGATGAGCCAGTATACTAAACGTGGTTAAACTGGGGGGGGGGGACTCAGCCCCTCATGGACAGGAGAGGGGAGAGGAGGGAGGGGAGGGTAATTGCTGGGACCTGTGTCCTGGTCAAGAGGAAGAAAATCATATACCACCAACAACAAAAAGGAAGGCAAGAGGGGGGTGGTCACAGATGAGAACAAACATAAGGATACCCCTGAAATGAAATTAAGAGAAACATCTGAAACATCAATATGTATCAAGAGTGACAGCATTTGGCCGGGCTCGGTGGCTCAGCCTGTAATCCCAGCACCTTGGGAGGCCAAGGCGAGTGGACTGCCTGAGCCCGTGGGTCTGAGACCCACCCGGGCAACTTGGCAAGAACTTGTCTCTACAATAAATAAAAAATTAGCTGGGTGTGGTAGTGCACACCTGTGTTTCCGGCTACTTGGAAGGCTGAAGAAGAAGGATCGCCGGAGCCCAGTAGGTCGATGCTGGGGTGGCCGTGACTGTGCCACTGCACTCCAGTCTGGATGACAGAGTGAGACTCCAACTCAAAAAAAAAAAAATGAGTGCCAGCATTCATCACTAGCACCAGCCATGCTGAGAGAATCCTCTGAGGCATTTCAGAGTACCCAACCACCTAAGGTGTCCTCCCCCCAGGGGCTGAATCAGATCCATCTGATCAACTGAGTGGCTTCAGGAAGTGTTCTTTGTAAACAGGGTTGCCTGAGTTAGCAAACAAAAGTACAGGACACTCAGTGAAACTTGAATTTCAAATAAACAATAAACTTTTTATTTTAGAGACAGGGTTCCGCTCTGTCGCCGAGGCTGGCGTGCAGTGGCGCTATCATAGCTCACCACAGCCTTGAACTCCTGGGCTCAAATGATCCTCCCACCTTAGCCTCCTGAGTAGCTGAGACTGCAGGCATGCACCATCACACCCAGCTAATTTTTAAATTTTTTGTAGAGATGAAGTTATTGCTGTGTTGCCCAGGCTGGTCTCAAACTCTGGGCTCAGCTTCCCAAAGTGCTGGGATTACAGGCATGAAACACCATACCCGGCCCTGAACAATTTTTTTTTTTTTTTTTTTGAGTTGGAGTCTCACTCTGTCGCCCAGACTGGAGTGCAGTGGCCACTCCCGGCCACCGCAGCCTCGACCTGCTGGGCTCCAGTCATCCTTCCGCCTCAGCCTCCCAGTAGCTGGAACTACAGGCGTGCGCTACCACACCCTGCTAATTTTTGATTTATTGTAGAGATGAGGTCTCGCCAAGTTGCCCAGGCAGGTCTCGAACCCGCGGGCTCAGGCAATCCACTCACCTCAGCCTCCCAAAGGCACGGGATTACAGGCTGAGCCACCGAGCCCGGCTCAATTTTTTAAGCAGAAGTATGTTCATGCAATACTTGGAGCATACTTAGACTAAAAATATTGCTTATTCAAAAACCAATTTTCACACTGTATTTTATCTGGCAGCCCCATCCGTGAAGTCTGAGAAAGGGAGTTGTCAGCACAGGCAATAGAAAAGGTAGTGAAACCGTAGGCTCTGTGACGGTTCAGGGGAAGGGGGTGCTGAACCTTGGGTGGTATCAAGTCCCTTGGCCTCCAAACCTTTATAATGTACGTGATGCCGCATGTTGTCATGGTCTGATGCCACCACCATTCCTGTGACCTGCCTAAATCTCCCTGCTTCACACCAGTGGTTCTTATTCTTGGCTCCATGCTGGAATCACCTGGGAACTTTCAAAAATTCCAACACCTGGGTCACTCCCAGAGATCTCGGTGTTAAGTCTAGGTGTGGGGACTTTGGGAGTTGAGGAAAGCCCCAGATGACTAGATGCTCACCCAGGGCTGAGAACCGCAGCTCCAAACCCTCCAAACAGCTGTTTGGTCATGATTTTACATCCTACTTGTCTTCTTTTTGGGGAGATAGAGTCAACACAGATGCCCAGGCCACTGTGTGTACACAGTGGCAGGGGAACAGGGAGTCAAGGCTTTTTAGCTCAGGCAACTTTCTTCCCGTAGAGTTTTTGGTCGAGGCTTAGTGTTACAACAGAGCAAGTGGTGCCTAGCTGAAGTGAGGGTATTCCAGAGGACCCTGCCAGGGGCAAGATGGGGGACAATATGGACTCCAATAGGGACCCTTTTAAAAAATGGAATTCTCGCCGCACTCGGTGGCTCAGCCTGTAATCCCGCGCCTTTGGGAGGCTGAGGTGAGTGGATTACCGGAGCCCACGGGTTCGAGACTCGCCTGGGCAACTTGGCGAGACCTCATCTCTACAATAAATCAAAAATTAGCCGGGCGTGGTAGCGCGCGCCTGTAGTTCCAGCTACTTGGAAGGATTGCCGGAGGCCAGCAGGTTGAGGCTGCGGTGGCCGGGAGCAGCCACTGCCCTCCAGTCTGGGCGACAGAGTGAGACTCCAACTCAAAAAATAAATAAATAAATAAATAAATTCTCAGGCCAGGCGCAATGGCTCATACTTGTAATCCCAGCACTTTGGAGAGCCAAGGCAGGAGGATCACTTCAAGACCAGCCTGTGCAACTCTGTCTCTACAAAAATAACATGTTTTTTTAGTTAGCTGGGTATGATAGTACATCTGTAGTCCTAGCTACTCGGGAGACTGGGGCAGGAGGATCACTTGAGCCCAGGAGTTCAAGGCTGCAATGAGCTATGATTGCACCATTGTTCCCTAGCCTGGGAGACCGAGTGAGACTGTTGATAGAAGAAGAAGGGGGGGAGAATGGGGAGGAGGGGGAAGAAGGGGACGTCACTATGACATGTAGGAAAGGGGCATGAATGGGGATGCAAATATATCTCATTTTCCTTCCCCTTGCTGTGGGAACTCTTCTTGATTTTATGTTGACCTGAGTATTGTAGCTTTCCAATTATCCTCTAGAGTACTCATAA
>NW_007074921.1:56524-56872 GCF_000164805.1 Carlito syrichta
GGGGGAGGAGGGGGAAGAGGGGGAGGAGAATGAGGAAGAGGAGGAGGAGAAGAGGGAGGAGGAAGAGGAGGGGGGAGAGGAAGGAGGGGGTCTTAAAGCACTCTACACCCCGCATTCCCCTTGGGATGCCATCCCTTCCTGGTAATGACGTTCATTTCTTGCACCTGCCCTGCCTGCCTGTGGCTGTTTGGAGGGGCCACTCAGGCTCTGCTCGAGCTCAGGAGACAAGAGAAGAGCGCCATCTTTGAGAGTGAGGCCTGGCAGGCACGTAGCACCTGAGATCTTCGTCCTTCACGCTTCATTCCCTCACCCACTTTCAGCCTGAGATGGGCAGGCCCACCCCCGCAA
>NW_007074921.1:57072-57442 GCF_000164805.1 Carlito syrichta
GTTGCCCAGGTGGGTCTCGAACCCTCAGGCTCAGGCAGTCCACTCACCTCAGCCTCCCAAGGCACAGGATTACAGGTTGAGCCACCGAGCCCGGCTTGGGCCACTCTTGAAAGAGGAAGCTGTCGATGACTACATGAGGATGCTGGTATGAATGGGACTGTCCTGTGTGGGCAGCCCGGTGGGGCTTGGACACTGCTGGCCACATCTCCCTCTTCTGGTTCTTCTCCATCTCCTTCCTGATTCCTCTTCTTCTGTCTCTTGAAAGTTAATATCCGGCTAAGGTGAGTGGATTGCCTGAGCCCGCGGGTTCGAGACCCGCCTGGGCAACTTGGTGAGCCCTCACCTCTACAATAAATCAAAATGAGCCAGG
>NW_007074921.1:57462-57987 GCF_000164805.1 Carlito syrichta
AAAAAAAAAAAAAAAAAAAGAAAGTTAATATCCCCAGAGCACCGGGGATCTTTAGGGCAGTGAAACTACTGTGTATGACACTATAATGGTGGATACATACCATTATACATTTGTCTAAACCCACAGAAGGTACAATATCAGGAAGTGAATCCTAATGTAAACCACAGACATTATGCTACACTACATGAAAGGTCACATATTATATGATACCCCTTGTTCTTTTGTTTTGTTTTTTTGAGTGGGATTCTCACTCTGCCACCCAGGCTGGAGTGCAGTGGCATGCTCATGGCCACCGCAGCCTCGACCCGCTGGGCTCAGGACGTTCTTCTGCTTCAGCCTTCCAAGTAGCTGGAACCACAGGCATGTGCCACCATGCTTAGCTAATTCTTTTTTTTTTTGAGTTGGTACCCCTTATTTTATGATACCCCTTGTTCTTTTGTTTTGTTTTGTTTTTTTGAGTAGGATTCTCACTCTGTTACCCAGACTGGAGTGCAGTGGCTGCTCCCGGCCACCGCAGCCTCGACC
>NW_007074921.1:58007-58824 GCF_000164805.1 Carlito syrichta
GGAACTTGGCAAGACCTCATCTCTACAATAAATCAAAAATTAGCTGGGCGTGGTAGCGCGCTCCTTTAGTTCCAGCTATTCGGAAGGCTGAGGCGGAAGGATCGCCGGAGCCCAGCAGGTCGAGGCTGCGGGCCGGGAGCGACCACTGCACTCCAGTCTGGGGGACAGAGTGAGACTCCAACTCAAAAAAAAAAAAAAGTACTTTACAGCATTGGGTTTTACACCTACGTCTTTAGCTCATTTTAAAAATATGATTTAAAATCGGGGGCAAGATACATTTTTGCATAAGACATTCAATTTTTCCAAAACTGTTGCAAAAGCTGAAATCCCTTCAAAAGATCAAAAGATGTGTAAATTTCTGGACCCCCTGTATTCTTCTGAGTTCTAATAATGAAATTCATTGCTTTTCTTTTAATTAAGCTGAAAACTTAGATTTTGATTTATCTATATCTTTTAGTTATACACTCTAAAGTAAAAAGCGAGGCTTGTCCCACAAAGTCAGTATTTTATGTTTCCATTTGTTCAAATCCAAATATTTCCCAAATTTTCTTGTGAACTCTTTTAACAGGAGGTTAATTTAGAAATGTGTTATTCATTTTCTACAACTGGAATTTAGAAAGATACTTTTAAATTATTAATTTCTGCTTTAATACATGGAAGTGAGGAAATATATTTTGTGTGATTTTAATACTTTAACATGTATTTACATTAGTTTTATAGCCCAGAACGTGGTCTATCCTGGCCAATGCTTTGTGTTTACTTTAAAAGTGTGTTTGCTATTGTTGGACAGGGTATTCTCTACATTAGATTTACTTAA
>NW_007074921.1:58844-61181 GCF_000164805.1 Carlito syrichta
GCCCGGTTTTTTTTTTTTTTTTTTTAGAGACGAGGTCTCGCCATGTTGCCCAGGCTAGTCTTGAACTCGTGGGTTCAGGCAATCCTCTTACCTCCACCTCCCAAAGTGCTGGGATTACAGGTGTGAGCCACTGTACCCAGCCATATGATTCTTCTTGAATGAAATATCAAGAATGAACAAATTTATAGAGACAGAAAGCAGATTTGTGCTTGCCAGGGGTTGGGGAAATGGGACTGGGAAGTAATTACTCAAAGGATATGGGATGCCCTTTTAGGATGACGTAAAAGATTTGAAACTAGAGAAAGATGATGGTTGCAGAACATTGTAAATGCAATAAATGTCACTAAACCGTACACTTTAAAATGGTTAATTGTATGCCATGTGAATTTTACCTCACCAATAATAATAATTTTAAAATGTTAATGCCCCCAGGATTGTGGTCCAAGACCTTGTTTTATCGTGTACTTGTGTTTTCTCTGGGAAATTTTACTCTTAATTTCTAAGTTTTTATTTTGAAGGGTTAATAGATTCACATGGTTTAAAAATAAAATGCGGCCGGGCACAGTGGCTCACACCTGTAATCCTAGCACTTTGGAAGACTGAGGTGGGAGGATTACCTGAACCCAGGAATTCTAAACCAGCCTAGGCAATAGAGAGAGACTTTTTCTCTACGAAAAATTCAAAAACTTAGCTGGGCATGGTGGTGCACACCTGCAGTCTCAGTTACTTGAGAGGCTGAGGCAGGAGGATGCCATTAGCCCAGGAGGTCGAGGCTGCAGTGAGCTGTGATTGTGCCACTGTACTCCAGCCTACGTGATAGAGTGAGACTCTGACTCAAAAACCAAAAAAATTCAAATGTATTCCCTAAGAAGTCTTATTCCCTTCTATTCTCATATTTTCTGCACTTTCCACTGTTCTGCACTTTGCTTTCATTTTTTTCAAATATAACAATATATCCTAGAAATCACTCCATATTAGTTCATAGAAAGCTTCCTCATTGTTTCTTTTCCTCCCACAGCAACAACATGGTATTCTATCAACCTGTCCCTTCCAGATTGACCCATGGATTGCTTCTAATCTTTTGTTATTTCAAAAAGGGATTATCATGTTTCTACAACATTTAAAACCTGTACATGTGTGTCTATATGGGGCAAATTCCCAGGAGAATTTCTGGATCAATAGACAAAGGCATTTGTACTTTCCTCATATTACCACATTGTCTTTTCTGGGAATTACATCCTTTTCCACATCCATCAGACGCAGACCAGTCTTGCTTCACGTCGATTGTCATCTATACATTAACTCTCTCATCTATGCCTCAGACCCGGGCTTGCTCTGGAGTTCAGATTCACTCATCTAACTGGCTATGGTCCTCTTCGGCCCACACTATTACGTCTAAAGTCCTTGCAGAGTGTACATTTCAAGTCCATTTCTGACCTAGCCCTTCCCTCCCCATCATCATCACATGCCCCCACTACCTTTACCTCTTGACACGCACCTTCACCTTTCCATAAACATTCACCTGCACTCCCGACACATCAAGGAACCCAATTCTCTCACCTTTATTCTTTTTTTTTTCCTTGAGGTCTCACTCTGATGCCCAGGCAACCTCCTAGGGTCAGGTAATCCTTTTGTCTCAGTCCCATGAATAGCTGGAGCTACAGGCCTATACTACCACACTTGGCTTATTTTGTTATTTATATATATATTTTTTTTTGGTAGAGAGACGGTCTCACCTTGTTGTCCAGGCTGGTCTCAAACTCCTGGGCTCAAATAAACCCTCCATCTCATTCTCCCAAAGTACTGGGACTACAGGCATGAGCCACTGCACCCAGACCCCAGGAATACCTTGATGATTCCTCTGAGACCCCAATTTTCCATCCAGAGCAGTTGGAAGGCCAGATGGGCAAGAAAGACAGTCCTCTATTTGGGCACTTGTACAAAGAGTTGCATTTTTGGCGGTTTAAATTGTGGCTTCTTTCTCTCAACTCTTCCCCTGAACTTAAAGTCTGTCCCATAGACCTGGCACTGGGCACATTTTTGCCTTATCAAATTTACCTTTTCAGCCTGAGTCTGACCAAGGGACTGAGATGGAGAACTGTGTGTGGCAATTTTTTTTTTTTTTTGAGTTGGAGTCTCACTCTGTCGCCCAGACTGGAGTGCAGTGGCCGCTCCTGGCCACCGTACCCTCGACCTGCTGGGCTCTGGTGATCCTTCCGCCTCAGCCTTCCGAGTAGCCGGAATTACAGACACGCGCTACCATGCCCGGCTGATTTTTTGATTTATTGTAGAGATGAGGTCTCGCCAAGTTGCCCAGGTGGGTCTCGAACCCACGGA
>NW_007074921.1:61989-63171 GCF_000164805.1 Carlito syrichta
CTCGACCTCCTGGGTTCAGGTGATCCTTCCGCCTCAGCATCCCGAGTAGGTGGGACTACAGGTACATGCCACCACACTGGGTATTCTTCTGTAGAGATGAGGTCTCACTATGTTGCCCAGGCTGGCTTCGAACTCCTGGGCACAAGCAATCTACTTGTCTTGGCCTCCCAAAGTGCTCAGATTATAGGTGTGAGCCACCCGCCACCTCCCACCCCCTACTTGCCTCCCCCCCACTTCCACCTTAGTGTGCAGCAAATTTCATGTAGAGAACTTTCAAGAACGACCCCTGCTGGGGAACAAGGGAAAGACGGTTGGGCAGAGGGAGGAGTTGACCCAGATGATGCAGTTGTAATCGAGGCCTCGGCCATCCCATGGGAAGCTCTGGAGCTGGGAAGCCCTTCCTGCCAGCCTCTTTGTCCTGCATCGGCCTTGGGGAAAGCAGCTTCCTTCAGCTGAGGGCAATTGCTGGCGAATGCAGCTGGGAGCCACCAGCAGTCCTGCCAGGGTCACTTTCTCCAAGTTTCCAAGAGCTACCCTAGCCACATGTCTGCACCAACATCCAGGGTCCCTGCTAGGGTGACAAATCCTATAACTGGAGAAGGTGTTCCCACACCAACGTATTTTCCTTAAACAACTTTATCCTTTGACCCCTTGACCCAGCACTCTAGCTCCAGTCCTGCCTGCTCCCGGCTCTGCCAGCACCCCCTGGCCAGGACCCCCTCCTTCAGGACAATGTCCTGCTTTTGGATGGCCCTGCACTTCGCCAGCGGCATAGGTGGTGATTTAAGTCTCATGATTGGTCCACTGCAAAGAAGGAGGTGGAGTAGAGACTTGGGGTCAGGCAAGGGAATAGCATATCTCCAAAGGAAGAGTCATTCTCCTCAAGCAAGGAGGTGGCATTGATCCCTATCCAGATCACAGCCTCCCGTGGATGTCTCCCACTTCTCCCCAGTGGCCTCCTTGGTAGAACTGACTCACTGAGATCGAGAATTCAACCTGCTCTGGGGCTCTGTCACTCTTAGTCCGGAACCTGATCCTCGACTGTCCCCCAACTTCAGGGAGTGGGTTTTTTGGTTTTTTTTTTTTTTTGGAGTTGGAGTCTCACTCTGTCACCCAGACTGGAGTGCAATGGCCGCTCATGGCCACTGCAGCCTCGACCTGCTGGGCTCCGGCGATCCTTCC
>NW_007074921.1:63931-69243 GCF_000164805.1 Carlito syrichta
CTCCAAAGCGATGACTGCCCCCACAACAGCCACCCAATCCTTACACTTACTCCAGCGTCCCCCACATTTTTCAAACACCTGAGGTGATGCAACCACCCTGCACTTCCTTCCACTGGCATCGCATCTCTGCTACCACGGGTGAAGTCTGTACAGTTGCATTGCTGCAGCATGCCAGGGGCCACCTGTCTCGCGCCCACCAACAATGACAGAGTCCTCATCAGCAGGTGGGTGATCCATCCAAAAGCCCATCCAGAGTCTGTTTCCCAGGACTTCACCTGGCATCAACTGCAGTGCAGGTGAGATTCCCCAGTGGGTAGACTTTAAGACTCTGAGATTTGCATGAAGGGGTTTACTGGGGACAATGCTCGGGGAATCACCTGTGAGGGACTGAAGTCAGCAAAAGAAGGTAAAGGGGGATGTTTAACTGTGACAAGGAGGTGAACTGCAGCAGAGGCCTCCCTGCTAATCCCAAGAGGAGCTCCAAAGCAGAGATAGCCCTTTGCAGATGTCTTGAGTGGACGCAAGAGGGCTAGGGTTTGTCTCACCTCACAGAGAGTTGGTGGATGGGTGAAGTGTTTTCTTTCAGCCAGGGGCAATCCTTGGAGAGGAGTGGGATTTGGGCTGCGACCACAGCATCCACTACATGTCCACCTCCCAATAGGCTTATATCCCCCTGGAAAACAGAGACATGTGGAAAGTGTGACATTGTGCTATCAGCTGGGTGTTGAATCGTCTGTTGAGGATGGTACTTAAGGCTAAGGGGTCTCCCACCTTATTTGGGGTTCAATATCTGTCATGTTTGATAGGCACGTACCCCAGAAACTTTCCAGACCCTTCTGGAATGGAGGCATCAAAGGCAGGGAATTATCGCCATCTCCTGGAGGAAGAAGGGACCTATGGCTCCCTGAGCGCATGGAGACGCACTGCCCAATCGGAAGAACATGTGAGCCCCATATATGACTTTAAATGTGTGTAGACAAATTTTAAAAAGCCAAGGCCAGCTGGGTGGCTCACTAGGCTCACCAGGCTGTAGGTGGGAGGATTGCTCAAGGTCAGGAGTTCAAGACTAGCCTGGGCAACATAGTGAGACACAGTCTCTAAAAAATATAAAAATGGCTGGCTGCAGTGGCTCACACCTATAATCCCAGCTCTTTGGAAGGCCGAGGTGGGTGAACCGCTTGAGCCCAGGAGTTTGAGAACAGCCTGGGCAACATAGCCAGACCTCATCTCTTCAAAAAAATCAAAAAATTAGCTGGGCATGGTGGCATGTTGCCTGTAGTTCCAGCGCTTCAGAGGCTGAGGCGAAAGGATCACCTGAACCCGGGAGGTTGAGGCTGTGGTGAGCTATGATCATGCCACTGCATGGGCATGGGTGACAGAATGAGGTCCTGATTTCTGGGGTACGTGCCTATCAAACATGACAGATTTTTTTTTTGAGTTGGAGTCTCACTCTGTCACCCAGACTGGAGTGCAGGGGCCGCTCCCAGCCACCACAGCCTCGACCTGCTAGGCTCCAGCGATCCTTCCACCTCAGGCTTCCAAGTAGCTGGAACTACTACACCTGGCTAGTTTTTGATTTATTGTAGAGATGAGGTCTCGCCAAGTTGCCCAGGTGGGTCTTGAACCCACAGGTTCAATCAATCCACTCACCTCAGCCTCCCAAAGCACTGGGATTACAGGCTGAGCCACCAAGCCCAGCTATATGACAGATATTGAACCCCAAATAAGGTGGAAGACCCCTTAGCCTTATGTGCCATCCTCAACAGAAGATTTAACACTTAAAAAAATAATTAGGCCAGGCTTGATGGCTCAGCCTGTAATCCCAGCACTTTGGGAGGCCAAGGTGAGTAGACTGACAGAACCTGCGGGTTCGAGACCAGCCCAGGGACTTAGTGAGACTTTGTCTCTCAAATAAATAAAAAATTAGCTGGGTGTGGTAGTGCGTGCCTGTAGTTCCAGTTACTTGGAAGACTGAGACGGAAGGATCACCAGAGCCCAGCAGGTCAACGTTGGGGTAGCCATGAGCATGCCACTGCACTCCAACCTGGGCAACGGAGTGAGATACCAACTCAAAAATAATAATAATAATTAATTAATTAAAAATAATAAAAATTAGCCATGAGTGGTGGCATGAGCCTGTAGTCTCAGTTACTTAGGAGGGTGGGAGGGATTGCCTGAGTCCCAGAGTTTGAGGTTGCAGGGAGCTATGATCCTGCCACTGCATTTTAATTCAGGCAACAGAGCAAAACCCTGTCTCTAAAAAACAAACAAAAAGAAAAATTGAAATATATTGTCATTTAAACAAGTAATCAATATAAAAATTGTCTTTTTTTTTTTTTGGTTGGAGTCTCACTCTATCACCCAGACTGGAGTGCAGTGGCTGCTTCCAGTCACCACAGCCTCGACCTGCTGGGCTCCAGCGATCCTTCCGTTTCAGCCTTCCAAGTAGCTGGAACTACAGGCCCGTGCTACCACGCCCGGCTAATTTTTTTTTTATTGTAGAGATGAGGTCTCGCCAAGTTGCCCAGGTCTTGAACCCACAGGCTCAGGCAATTCACTCACCTCGGCCTCCCAAAGTGCGGGATTACAGGCTGAGCCACCGAGCCCGGCTAAAATTGTCTATTTTACATTCTTTTTTTTGTACTGAGTTTTCCAAGTACAGCGTGTATTTTTACACTTCTAGCACATTCAATTCAGACCAGTCATGCTGCAAGCGCTCAGGGGCCACATGTGGTGAGGGCAGCATTTTTGGGCAGCACAGATGGAGAGGCTGAAGGCAAAGGAGAGAGCCACAGTGTATGCATGTGTGTACGTATGGGTGTGTGTGCGTGTGCCTGGGGGTGCTTGTGGAGTGTATGTTTGTGCGTGTGTATGATGTGAGCATGCGTGTGATGTGAGCATGCCTATGGAGGGATGTATACATTCCTCTCCAGAGCTAGGACAAATAGAGAACTGGGGACTGAAGGACAGAGGTGTCCCAGAGAGCTGTTGATGGCATTTAAGGCTGTTGGGAGAGGTTGGCTTATTTGGTTCAATCATTCAACAAAAAAATTTTTTTTAGTTGGAGTAGCACTCTGTCGTCCAGACTGGAGTGCAATGGCACACTCCTAGCCACCGCAGCCTCGGCCTGCTGGGCTCCAGCGATCCTTCAGCTTCAGCCTTCCAAGTAGCTGGAACTACAGGCGCGCACTACCACACCCGGCTTATTGCCCAGGCGGGTCTTGAACCCACGGGCTCAGGCAATTCACTCACCTCAGCCTCCCAAGGTGCTGGATTACAGGCTGATCCACCGAGCCCGGCTCCAAAAATCTTTTGAGCATCTACTACATGTCAGACCTGTGCTAGATGTTGGGGTACAAACATGGAGAAGATACAGTTCTCATCTTCAGGGTGTTCCTGATCCCACAGGAGAGACAGGTGTGTAAACCAGTGACTGTGACAGAGGATCATAAATACAACAGAGCATAGGTATTACCATGTTGGAGGCAGGACAAGCGGAAGAATGCAGTGCTTGGATGATTTCGTAGGTAAAAAAAGAGTCAAGCTGGTTCTTATAAGGAGTTCAGATGGAGCAGATTAGGTGTGCTGGATGCAGAAGGGGAAGCAGGCTGGAGGGATTAGTAGGAGGACCAGTTCACAAAGGTTGCACTCGCCATTCTCTGGAGGCCCCTGGGAAGCCAAGAAGTTTGATGATCAGGTTTGTTCCATCACCCTGGGAACAAGGTGGTGGATAGACTGGGCAGCCTAAGGTGATGAGGAGACTACAGTAACGGTGCAGGCAGACAATGGAGATAAATTCATATCAACAGCTAGCTTTTTTTTTGAGTCAGAGTCTCACTCTATCACCCAGGCTGGAGTGCAGTGGCACGCTCCCGGCTACCGCAGCCTCAACCTGCTGGGCTCAGGTGATCCTTCCGCCTCAGCCTTCCAAGTAGCTGGAACTACAGGCGCGCACTAACCATGCCCGGCTAATTTTTTTATTTATTGTAGAAATGAGGTCCCTTGTCCCTGTTGCCTCCACACACAAAGTGTTTCACCCAATAGATTGCAACCATCCTTGGAGTAGGAGTAAGAATGGCTGAGGGCTGGCTGGTCTGAGTCCTTATCCTAAATGTACTGCAGAGCGACCTTAGGCAAGTCACAGGGTTCTCCTAGGGCATGAGTGGAAGGAGGGGTGAGGCTCCAGGAGCAAGAAGGGTTCCTTTAACTCCAAAAGCCCATGATATTCTCTTTCTCTCTCTCTCTCTCTTTTCCCCCGCTCTCCTCACCCAGAGACAGAGTCTTACTCTGTCACCCAGGCAAGAGTGCAATGGCAACATCATAGCTCACTGCAGCCTCAAGCTTCTGGGCTTTAGTGATCCTCCCACCTCAGCCACATGGGTAACTGGGACTATAGGTGGGCACCACCATGCCCTGCTAGCTTTTTTCATTTTTGTAGAGACAGGGTCTTGCTATGTTGCTTAGTCTGGTCTTGAACTCCCGGTCTCAAGTAATCTGCCTCAGCCTCCCAAAGGGGCCTGAGTTTCAGGCGTGAGCCACTGTACCCAGTGTCTGTCCCGTGATTCTTTTTTTTTTTTTTTGAGTTGGAATCTCACTCTGTCACCCAGACTGGAGTGCAGTGGCTGCTCCCGGCCACCGCAGCCTCGACCCGCTGGCTCTGGCGATCCTTCCACCTCAGCCTTCCAAGTAGCTGGAACTACAGGCGCGCACTACCATGCCCGGCTAATTTTTTGATTTATTGTAAAAATGAGGTCTCGCCAAGTTGCCCAGGCGGGTCTCGAACCCGCGGGCTCAGGCAGTTCACTCACCTCAGCCTCCCAAAGCGTGGGATTACAGGCTGAGCCACCGGGCACGGCTTGTCCCCTGATTTTTGAGTGACCCTCAGCTGGAGCCTTAGGCAGAGACATTTCTTTGGCCAATCACATGAGGTAGTGGGAGGGCTCCTCAGGGCAGTCACCTCCTGCCCCACCTCCCCACTAACTCCTCAGTGCTAAAGGCACCAGGAGCCCCAAACACCCACTCCAGGATGGAGGGAGTCCTTTGGGCCAGTTTGTATTTGCTTACAAGGTGAGGCATGGAAAGGCCAAGCAGGCTGGGGCTCCCCGAGGGGGCAGTGTGGGGCCTGATCACAATTTGTGGGGTTGGAGAGGCACCTCTGTGGCTGGTTAAGATAGGGACAGCTGGGCTCAGAGGCTCAGCCTGTAATCCCAGCGCTTTGGGAGGCTGAGGTGAGTGGATTGCCTGAACCCACGCGTTCGAGACCCGCCTGGGCAACTTGGCAAGACCTCATCTCTACAATAAATCAAAAATTA
>NW_007074921.1:69517-74312 GCF_000164805.1 Carlito syrichta
AAAGATAGGGACAAGACAGACCTCCTTTCCTTAGATCAATTCACTCTGCTGCTGGCACCTGCAGCCTTCTGCATACCACCCCCCACCCTTTAGGAAGGGGAGTGTCCAGACTGACTCAGTTTCTATTAGGCACATTTGTAAATAAGTGAAATTCTTCCAAGAGGCATCTCTGTTCCCCATGAAGAGCTGGGGAAGTGTTGGGGCCATGAGAGGAGGGGCTTTCCTCATTAGGAAATGAATTTTTTTTCTCCTTCTTACATCTCAACAATTATGAAAATAAAAACAAAGCACAGCCAGGCTCGGTGGCTCAGCCTGTAATCCCGCGCCTTTGGGAGGCTGAGGTGAGTGGATTGCCTGAGCCCGCGGGTTCCAGACCCCCCTGAGCAACTTGGCAAGACCTCATCTCTACAATAATTCAAAAAATCAGCCGGGCATGGTAGCGCATGCCTGTAATTCCGGCTACTTGGAAGGCTGAGGTGGAAGGATCGCCAGAGCCCAGCAGGTCGAGGCTGCGGTGGCCGGGAGCGGCCACTGCTTTCCAATCTGGGCGACTGAGTGAGACTCCAACTCAGAAAAAAAAAAAAAAAAAGCAAAAAACAAAACAAAAAAAAACCCAAAGCAGCTGCTTCCATTCACATTCACACTCATCCCTCTAGCCAGCTTGAGTGTACAGAGACTGTGGCTGGGACTCTGGGTCTGGGAAGGAGTCAAGGCTCAAACGTTGTCTGGAACATCTCAGGTCTGAGTGAGGTCTCTGAAAGACACCATGGAGTGGGGGGGGGATGCACTGAACCTCTTTCTTTCTTTCTTTCTTTCTTTCTTTCTTTCTTTCTTTCTTTCTTTCTTTCTTTCTTTCTTTCTTTCTTTCTTTCTTTCTTTCTTTCTTTCTTTCTTTCTTTCTTTCTTTCTTTCTTTCTTTCTTTCGAGTTGAAGTCTCACTCTGTCCCCAGACTGGAGTGCAGTGGCCGCTCCCGGCCACCGCAGCCTTGACCTGCTGGGCTCCGGTGATCCTTCCACCTCAGCCTTCCAAGTAGCCGGAATTACAGGCATGCGCTACCACGCCCGGCTGATTTTTTGGTTTATTGTAGAGATGAGATCTCGCTGCCCAGACGGGTCTTGAACCTGCAGGCTCAGGCAATCCACTCACCTCAGCCTCCCAAAGGCACAGGATTACAGGCTGAGCCACCGAGCCCGGCAGCATTTATCTTTAAACTGGTCCAGATGCAGTTCAAACTGTGGGCAGTTGAAAGGGTTTGGAAATTGCACTGGCAGGAAAGGACCTGAGTACTGCCCTCCCCACCTTCTTCAGCTCGTTGGGTATAAGAGGGGAGAAGGAGAGGATAGGAAACTGACTGAATGGAGGTACAGGAATCTCAGGCCTTTGACACATACCCACATGACACATTATTGATAGGTCCAACACTATGGCAGGAACTGTACTACACATGTTAATACAACTTATCCACATGCTCAAGGGTTTAGTCTAGTGAGGGAGAGATCAGCTACTGAAATCAAGGACTCTTACCTACAACCCTGCAGTTTCCTGATAATCTATGTAAAGCACTTAGTAGAGTACCTGGCATGAAGTTACAGCTCAATAAATGGTAGCTATTATTAGCCATTATTACAAGAAGCTGCAGAATAAACACAGCTCATCTTTCTGGAGTGCCAAATTTGCTCAACAATTAGGGAGGAAAGAACATTCTTTTTATATATATATTAAAACAACAAACATGGGTACAAATTGAAGTAGAATGCAAAATTCACTTGGATTTTTGGGGGAGAGAGGACAGCCTCATTCTACAGCCCAGGCTGGAGTGCAGTGGCATGATCATAGCTTACTGTAACTTCAAACTCCTGGGCTCAAGCAATTCTCCCACTTCAGCCTCCTGAGTAGCTGGGACTACAGGCATACACTATAGCAACCAGCTAATTTTAAGAAATCATTTATAGAGATGTAGTCTCACTATGTTGCCCAGGCTGGTCTCGAGCTCCTTGCCTCAAGTGATCTTCCCACCTTGGTCTCCCAAAGTGCTGAATTTATAGATGTGAGACACCATGCCTGACCTCACTTGGACTTTTGACACCAAACACAGATTTGGGGCATACATGGCCCTACTTCTTCAGCCTACTTGCTCGCCTGCTCCCTCATACCCTTGGTGGGACACATGAATATATAGACTCCTCTCTGCAATCAGGAGCTCCTCAGAGGGAGGTTGGAGAAACAGTGTAAATAGAAAAACCCCTGTACTTGGAGTTGAGAGACTTTCCACCTGTGACCTTAGGCACAGAATGTTTTGGGCCCTCTTTCCTCATTGGTAAAATGAGGCCAACAACACCTCCATCCAAGATTGTGATAACAGACATGATAATGTGTGTGAAAGTACCTGGCATAAAGCCTGGTCAATAATACGTGCTTAATAAATGTTAAGTTATCAAGGGTCAAGGAGACAGGGCTGAAGGGGGATGGGAGGTGGAACAGAAGCTTCTGTTATTGCTGTTAAATCACCCATGTTTTTACAGCAGAGGGAGTGGAGACCTGTGTCCTTACAGCAATGATTCCAGATGACCATTCTGCACTGTGGTCTGGTATAGGAAGGCTGCGATTTGAGAATCCAGCCTTGCCTCCAAATTGTATCTTGACTTCCCTTCAGCTCATTCAGCCTCGGTTTCTTCTATGTCTTAGTACATGGATTTTCTAAGACTTGGATTCATTGACAGCTGCCTTGAGCCCACTATTACATCAATACTCTGTAAGTACTTGGTCTAGGGCATCTTATGTGCTTGGTCTGCCATTTATACTTTGTGTGTGTTTCTTTAGTTTTTCCATGAGTGTAGTTCTGTATACTCAGCAACCGGTAAACAACCCAAAGGGTTGGGATTCTGCCTTGTTTGAAGAACCCAAATACTTTTTACTAATCTGTCATTGATGGTCATTTTTACTAATCTGTCATTGATGTGAAAAAAATGTGGAAAAAGTAATTTTGACTGAGAAGGGTTAGGGCCAGATCTTGAGTATTCTTAATTTCCCTTTGACAACTCATTATGAGTCTGTCCTCTGACAATGCATCTAAATCTTTTGGCACTTACTTAGGTGACATATTAAATTAGAACAGTTGTTTATGTTTTAAAATAGCAATGCAGAGCAGATCATAAGTATAGCAGTTCTGCCATTCTGGAATTTAGTTTAGGCAGGACGTTTTGAAATCCTACCATAATGGTTACGCTTTATTGAGGGAGTTATATGTTAGGCACTGTTCTACTTCATTTAATCCTCCCGATTGCCCAATGATATGGGTGCTGCTAGTATCACCTCTATTTTACAGATGAGAAAATTAAGACGAAAATAAGTTAATCAGCTTGCCTATCTTTATAGATTAGTAGGTGACGGTGCCAAAAATTGGAATCCATCGCTCCCACTCATAACCATCTTGCTATACTACCTCTTGCCAAGCATACTTGATGTCATGGAGTTTTGAACTCATCTAAATGGATTTAAAGCCAAACCACTGGGGTCACTGATACTTTTCTTTCTTCTTCTTTTTTTTTTTAATTTTTTTGAGTTGGAGTCTCACTCTGTCGCTCAGACTGGAGTGCAGTGGCCGCTCCCAGCCACCGCAGCCTCGCCTGCTGGACTCCGGCGATCCTTCCGTCTCAGCCTTCCGAGTAGCTGGAACTACAAGCACACGCTACCACGCCCGGCTAATTTTTTGATTTATTGTAGAGAAGAGGTCTCGCCAAGTTGCCCAGGTGGGTCTCGAACCCACGGACTCAGGCAATCCGTTCACCTCGGCCTCCCAAAGCGCTGGGATTACAGGCTGAGCCACCGAGCCCGGCCTTCTTTCTTATTCTTATTCTTTCTTATTTCTTTCTCCTTCACCAGCCCCCAAACCAATCCCTAAGGGATCATGACCTTCCAAGCTTTGCCTGAATTTACCTAATACAGTGCATTCTATGTATATTCTGTACATATCTATTTAATAGCCTTGCTTACAAGCGGCCTTGGAGTTGCTTTTTAGCTATTTAATGTGTATTTGTTTTGTCTCCCCAACTAGACTGTAAACACCTAGAGGACACGGACAGTATTTTTCTGTAACCCTCGGAGTGCCTAGGACTAGGCTGGGACGCCAAGGGAGCTCATTAAAAGTTGTTGACAGTCAAAGTTGTTGACAGAGCATCCTCTGCCCCACCTCGGTCACTCGTGTTTTCCAGAGTGACTACTCCACTTCCTCCTTCTGGGTCCCCGCCCCTTCCCGCTCCCTTGAAGTTGTATCCCCTCTGGCCTGCCCTTCCCTGATGGATTCCAATCCCCCAACCCCCGCAGCATCTTCAGCGTCCCCTAGCGACGAGGCGGTGGCTCCTAGCAACCGCATCCCGGTTCCCTGACGACGGCGGCACGTAGGGACACGTCAGCGCGCCGCGGCCCCGCCCCCCGCGCCCGCTGGCCCCGCCTCCCCGCGCCTCGTTCGCCGCCGCCGCCGCCGCCGCTGCCGCCGCCGCCGCCGCCCGAGACTCGCGCAGAGCAGTTATGGCGGATCCCGCAGCCCCCGCAGCTCCAGCTCCCTCCCAGGCCCCGGCCCCAACTCCGGAGGCGGCTCCGGCCCCGGCCGCAGCCCCTGCCCCGGCCCCGGCCGCGGCGCCCGCCTCAGACTCGGCTTCCGGGCCATCCTCGGACTCCGGCCCCGAAGCCGGCTCGCAGCGCCTGCTGTTCTCTCATGACCTGGTGTCGGGCCGTTACCGCGGCTCGGTGCACTTCGGGCTGGTGCGCCTCATCCACGGCGAGGACTCGGACTCG